>NC_090893.1:42133295-42143295 GCF_036669925.1 Montipora capricornis
CAATATGGGTAAGTGCCCTAAAAATAAAGCTGGTACGTGAGGCCGGGATTCAGAGTGACAATAGACCTTGGTTACCGGGCCTTTAAATGAACCTGAGGCTGGAGATGACGTTGTTATGATACAGACCTCACTGCTTTTCTTATGTTAATGATGTTGTTCTCATGCTAATTAGTTTGAATTTACGTAAGAAAAGCAATGAGGTTTCTATCAAAGCGAAGTCAACTCTACACTCAATTTTATTCATAGGCCAGGTAACTAAGCACACAACTGTAAAGTGGACTATAGATGGTTTTCACGTGACGTCACAGCAGCCACGTTGGTGCACAGAACAATAGAGAAAAAAGTCTTTTGGGAATTTGACTCTGTTGTTATGCAAAACATGAGCCACAATTTGCTATTGCTATGCGCACCAACATGGCCGTCTCATCACGTGATTAAAAACCATCTATAGAGAATAAAAGGTTTACATTTCTGCGCACGCGCTGTCATCAGAACTTCAAATTTGGTGATTCGCGTTGTTGTTATGCAAACTACCAAATGCGCTAAAATTCAATTTTGCTGCACGTGCAGCACGATTATTTTTCCTCTACTAACCAATGAAATTATTGCTTTGTGGAGTGGTCGTTGCCGATGCCGTCGCCGTTTCTTAATTTCCTTAATTTAAACTCTTGTTCTTAGGCCATCGTAGCTTGATTAAGAAAATAACACAAACAGCGGTGATAAACTATTCCAACGCACTTTTTTAGAGCTAAAGCCTTCCCTTAATGTCAATGTTAGTAGTGAGAAGTTATTGCTGTTTTAGCTATTACTCCTTATTATGTCTAGACAAGTACTGCTGCCGATCATTTTTCTCAGTCTAGGTTCCAGACCCCTAATGTTTACGATATATATATATATATATATAATATATATATATATATATATATTTAGTATAAACACACAGGTGATTTACAAAATCATTGGCTCGCTATCTCGGATTATCAGCCGATAATCACCTCGATGGACAAAATGGCTGCCAGTAGTCGTTTTGCCACTGTAAGTGAAGATGAAATGTTGAAGTGTTTTTTTCTCTTTTTTGAAATAATCACCTGTGTATTTATACTAAAACAATTATTCGCCTCAGGCTCAGTGATTATAGGTGAATATTCTCCTCGACCTCTTCTCGGTGAATATCCACCGATAATCACTGAGCCTGAGGCGAATAATTGTTAAATAGTTTTCAAAAATTGTAACGGTCACTTTTGAAAATGTATGTTGACTAGCATACGAAACGCAAAGTTTTATAAAAAATCGTTGGAATACAATGTTTATCACCGCTGTTTGTGTCATTTCCTTAATTTAATTATGTGGAGGACGCGAGTGGTGACGTTCAAGTTTTATCTTTTCCTGGCAATTCATTCAAATTCGGTTATTTCTCGAACAAATATCCTACTTCCAGGGTAATGGGCTTCTGCTTAAATCTGCGGAAGACAAGGAATATTTAATTGCTTAGTGATAAGACTGATCATGACTTACCCGGCTATGTGGTTGTCCTTGTGGCACTATCTTGATAAAGAAAAGTACGAAAATACCAGGAGCTCATCAAGGAAAGCCTCTATCTCCATTCATTCCTTGACTACCGTTATTATTATTATTTCTTTATTTTTTTAAAATTTTTTTTGGGGGGGGGGGTGGGGAGGAGGGGAGAGGAAACAGGTTTTTCCCGCGAAGCTACTGTTCTATGGTAAAAAATTTCTGAAGATGTTAAAAACATACCCTCTTCAAGATTTAAAACAAATAAAAGCACTTCTTGTTGTTGAACCAGCACTAATCGTTTACTTATAATTTAAAGATTATAGTCATCTTTGCTTCTATTTTCATTTTATTATTTCTTCATTATTTCCCTAAACTACAGAAAAAAAATCAACTCGATATGGCTAGGGACTAACTCGAAAGCCTACCAGTTTATTTATCTCTTAGACTCAAGTATTTAATCAATTAATTTTGCAGTTATGATTATTTTATCTATTTATTTGTTTGTATCATCTAAGTTGTACATTAACTATGAACTGAGCAAACAAAATTCTATTCTGTTCTAAAAAAAAAAAAAGCAGCATCCCATTTCCCTTGACGCTGAGATAGCTCTGTTTTGATTGGCTTTTACAGCAGTGGGTGTGTTGAATCTCCCAAGGGAGGAGTGCTATAAATAAATCTACTCTGAAAAGGGTTGACTAATGGGCCAAGTATGGAAGATAGAAGGTCCCCTTGATGAGTTCCTGAAAATAGTCATGTCCAAATTGTACGCCAGTGTGTGGTTAGTTCTTTTCTGTGTTTTGAGAAAGATGCTATGGACTGATCTCTATTTCTGAACTCCTCTTTTCAAGGACCAGGATTTCTCTTGAAGATCAGTTACTTGAAGACGAAAATTCTCGAGAAGACGGATCAACTGTGGGGATCAAAGTTGACGAAATGTCAGGTGAGGGAGGAGAGAGTGGGGAAAGCAATGCATCTCCCGACAAGCGCGAAATAGTGTCCAAACCTTCCGCGGTCCAGAAAACGGAGAAAATGAAGCCGAAAGCAGATGTGCTAGGCGACAAAACTAAAACGCCATCTGGTTTGAAATCCAAACCGCACAATGTGGTCGAAAAGAAACCACCACAAGTCGCTAAGAAGGTTATCCCCGCCAAGCCGCCTCCAACAGACAAACGATTCGCCAAATTGATTGGCTCGACCGTGGCCTGCCGCCTTTCCGGGAAAAAGTCCTTGATAACCGGAAGTCTGAGATGGGTGGGGCACTTGCCACAAATGCCAGCTGATGACCCTCATCTTATAGCAGGTGTAGAGTTGTCAGCTGATAATAAACTGGGCACGGATGGCACCTACAGAGGCGTCCGTTACTTCAACAGTTCTCCGAAACGAGGCTACTTTTTCCGACTGAAGGACTGCAAAGCCGTCAAGCATTAAATAACGTAGCGGTAACTATAGAGATTCATGCTAGTTACATTTTTTTTTTCATATATGAAAGCGTAAGACTCTGAGACTTATTTAATTCGTCTTGTACCTGAGGAAGCCTGGTTTGGACAGCTAAAAGAAAGTAACAAAGGGGCGATTTTCATTCACCAAAAATAACGGATTTTAAATTTCCCAATTCGGTTTGCTAAAGAGAACAATTCATTTCTGTTTCACAAACTCGAGTCATCCTGTTTGGTGTACTTGAAGCTTGGCACCAATCAGAAGATTCACGTGATATCCGGCATTAGTATAATAGAGTATTTTCGAAGTCCGCGAATCACGAACTTCCGGTTTTCTGCGCATTCTCAGTAATTTGAAACAATAGGGTCGTCGACGATGACAACATTAAATCATTACCGCGACTGCGCGTATTTTCGGCTGTGGCCAGAATCCTTGTTCTAGCACGCTCTTTGAAGCTGACCAAAAGAAAAGCGCACTCTGGGAAAGAGAATGCCTCTATACCAGGACGTCCGGTGCGTAACAATGTGAAATCACCAAATTTGAGGTTTTGATGACAACGTGAGCATACTGATGGGAATCATTTCTTTTAACCTGTGTAGCGGGTGGTGTTGTTTGCGCGAGAGGCAAAGTAACGAGCCTCGAAGCCGCGCGGAGAATGGGGAGGGGCGCTGTGAATTCTCCGCGCGCAACACGATCTCTTCTCGGAACTAACAACTATCGTTAATTCGTAATTTGCTTTGAGTTTATTGTTATCGTTAATTTAGGACACCATGTCCCAGGACTTGTGGTAGCAGAGAAAATAAGGAAATAAAAAATCAAATCCCACGTGACTGACGGCAGAGGAAAGTGAACAGTTAGTTGGAACAAGTGAATATGAAGAGAGCGAATTCCCCATACTTGGCCTTATTCCGATGAAAGTTATATGAGATCTATTTTTAGTCCCGCATCACACTTCGTGGTTATTTCAAAGACGACACCTTATTAGCCAGTTGGTTTGCAAGTGGACCGCGCTGTCATGGTAACAACAGATAAAAATAACCTTTTGCAGCACGGGCGCGATCTAAAAATAGATTTCAAATAATTACCATGGGACACAGGGATTCGCTCTCTTACCTCGTACTCTTGGATCAAGACAATCACCCAAGAGTAATATTTACCCAAATTGGCCTGGTCTCAATCTCAATCTCAGTCTCAATGTTGTAACCAATTCACACCCTTTAGGAATAAAACACTTTTTGTTCCAAATATTTCCATATCATTTAAATGTTCATTGAATCTTAAGCCCGGGAGATTTGAATTGGGTACAGCATTGAGTTAGCGGATTTGGTCTATTAATTGTTCATTTTCCCGCGAATCATCGTTTAATAATAGACGCTGATGGGGACAAACCTGGTACCAGATTCTTACTCTTGGGTAATATGGACTCTTGTTTGAATGGAATTTTAAAACTTAAGTCCTCACGAGGATACGTTTCGCGAAAACGACAATAAATAGAGTTTCTCATCCCTACACTGAATTTTATTTCTTCATATTACCTAAACGAATTAAAAAAATATAGTGTCTGAGCATTTTGAATACGTTTAGTCGAGCAAAAAGACACATGCTAAGCCGGAGGAAGCAGGGACAAGCTCCTTCATGTGACCAGCACAGCGGAAGTTGCTTGCAAAATGGATCTTATTTCTTTTTTGTAGCAGTAACAGTTTGAACAAGTTTTCTCCCGAGTGTTGGTGCAAGTAGAGAAAAAAGTGTTGAAAAAACTCGCTGGTTTGGTATTTACTGATAAATCTTAGGTAATGTGCGAGCTGGCTGATCGGGCAATTCTGCTGACAGTATTCTGTATAAAAGATTCAAAGTATCACCAAGCTTCACCAAGAGGTGTGCTTTCCCGCTTTCTTCCGAAGGTACATTCATGTGTGTGGCTTGGCTTTCGGCAGGTTATAAATTGAACTATTCAAAAAAGGCCTTAAAGTTCCTCGACACAGTTCTAGCTAGAGGCATGTATTAAATATCGGCATCATTTCGTCCCCCGATTCAAACCAGCTGAATTTCCGGGGATTATTCAGGTAAAACCTCGCCTCTAAAAAAGTGCAACGAGTTGCCACTTCTAGTCGTTCATATATACCACCTGAAACGCATCACCTAAACTAAAAAATCTTTCGTCTACATTATTTATCTCCCCACCGAAAGGAAACATGTTTTACCATTGTTCCCTCAAAATTTCGCTTTTTATCTGCCAGCAAGACGCTTAAAGTTGTCAAAGCTGGCTGTAATTTGGACCCACGAAGGAGCTGCTTTCGATTTTACGTCACAAACTGCTTTGCATTGCAAAAAATAGACCCATGCCTTTCGCATCACGGCCATAGGTCCAAATTGCTGCTACTGAGATCTGTCAAGTTTACGTAGATTACAAGGCACAGAAAAAGCGAAATTCTTGGTAACAATGCTGACATATGTTTCCTTTGGATGGGGAGATTAATATTAGGAACGAAAAATATTTGAGTTTAGGTGCACTTTAAAATTATGAGCATAAAAAGCTTAACGGTTTATTGCAGAGCTCAGTTCAACTTTCTTTGTTCATATGAGAAGTCTTTTTGTGAAAACAGCGCTTCACATGGCCTACACACTGTCAGCTTTTCCAATCTGCCTGCATTGTCAGAAAGCCATGGAGTGCTTTCGTGGATTGGCTCCGAGTCCAACATCAATATGATGATTATTTAAAACGTCTTTCTTTAAGGAGCCCCGAGATTTTCTTTTAAATCTCGTAAAACAACTTCAACAGACAAAATATCAAATTTCCTTCAATCTCAAATGGAGAAACAAAATCCAACAACATCCGTTTTGTACAACTCACACTGTTGCCATGTGCACATTCTCTCAGCAAATATCGTTCGCTGAATCCTCTCATATTCAATTAAAACCTCGCCATGCAGTTATCATCTCGAATTCCGAGACGAGCCATTGAATACAAAATCTCTTTCGGTTTGGTGGCGCTGACGCACAGGGGGTGGGTGGGTATTGGTAGGACAGGAGATTTCTCTCGTATTGTGTATCCGCATCATGGCAGCGGCTATCTTTTGGCACAATGTTTTGTTTCAAGTTTAGACTTGGTCGTCCGGATGAGCGGGAGAAGACTGAGACCTCAGCCGCTGTAAGTCAATCAGCAGGTCGAAGTTTTCAACAGTCGTTTCCACGTATCCCACAAAGCCCCTGATCGAGCCTCTAATCGGTCCAACGATTTGTTCACCTGCAAACAGACCAAAGAACAGCATTTAATGAGGAAAACAAAAGACTCTGCATTTACACGTTGATGCCCAAACCGGCCTAAACCGGCCAGGGAACCCCTGAGTGCCAATGGGTTAATCACTCACTGAAATATATCTTATATCTTCTCTTCTTACATCTTTCTCTTTCTTTACCCTCGGATTTTAGAGTAGCTTGGTGTAGCCATTAATTAACCTTTTGACGTCCAAACTGGCCGTTAAAGTAGTTATATTCGCTTCTGCATATCCAAAACGCGAAAGTAACAAATCATTTGTCCAAAGGAAACCTTTTAAGGACAAAACGGCAACTTCTGTTTCTTAAGTCCTGCTCAGTTTGAACACTGTTATGAAGGTTGGATGAAATGGCTATAGTCATGGAAAAGATTAAAAACGTGACCTTACAAGTGCGTTGACCGTGCCGAAGCTGTCAAAACACGCTAAGGGGATTGTCGATCACATGATGACTTTCACAACTTTATATCATTCACGAGCTAACCAAGCAGCCAAAAATGACTGGTCGAAATTGGATCACGATGTTGGACTGGACGGAAGCCATGTTTTGGAATATCTGACTCAAACACTTCTCATTTGTGGAAAAGTAATCGTGTCGAAAGTAATTAGCAAATTGCTTTGGTTTTGCATTACTTCACTCAGTGATTAGTTCAAAGTTCTCGCGCCACTTTTTCAACCAATCGTGGCTCGCGCGTGCACATTTTCCCGCGCTTTGTGTCGGCTACGTGTAATTACTTCGAGTTTTGATTGGTTTACCGGATTGTCTCCGTCCTTTTTGATTGGCCAAAGTAATTACTTTGGTTTTGGTTTTACGACACTCGATTGAAACTCGCTCTAACAACGAGAAATCAAATCAAATTTGAGGTTTCGCAACAACTAGAGCATTCAAATGTGAACCAATCATTTTTACTCAGAAATAGCTCGAACCAGTTTATTTTTAGGATACTTCGTCCCTACTCTACAAGGAATAATCGCGAAAGACTTACGACAGTGCAAAGTTATATTCCGTCGACGTCGACGTCGCCGTCGTACATTAGGGAACTTTCGAAACGACGACGCCGACGGCAACGACGACGCTACAAAACAATAGGTCTAGTGAGCAAAAACAATGGTTCTGCACGCTCTGCCCGTGCGTTATACATTTTGGTACATTTCTTTGCCGTCATCTCCTAAATGACGACGTGAAATGACCAAATTCAAGGTTTTGTGGAGGACGTTAGCACATGACGATGAATTTTCAGTTCTCTCTCTACGCTTCCAACCCACTCGTACCAGTTTAATTCCTCAACAGTTACTACACATTTTTAACGCGAAACGACATGAAATAGTTTCGCAGCGATATAAATAACGCGAACTCGTATTTTTAAATAAAGTCCTCGTAGCCGTCGTCGTCCTCGTTTCGTAAGCTCCCTAACGTTAAGTCGCTATTGTCAACTGAGCGAATCGATGTGCGATTATCTGCGATTACGTCACAGTTGGATATTTCAGCCCTTGAATTTACACGGGAAAGAGTACAATAGGACTATCTGGGTCTAAGGAGACAATCACTTTAATTGAGATACCAGTCATAAGCTTCTCGACTGGATCAATATTTCTTAATTAAAAGACAAAGAAACAACATGCATTTCCCATTATTAACGACTGCCCGATGTCATTTCAATGCTTCAGAATGGGACTTGACTGGTGTTTTCTTCTTTGCGATTAGTTTCCGTCACAACTCATGGCACAGACATGAAATTAACTCCAGTTCGATTTTGAGCCTTTGAAATATTAACTCAAGGATAGCTCATAACAAACTTTACTACACTTCAGCGTTCACACTCACCAAATGGAACACCAAGAAGCTGTTTCTTCGTTGGGGTCGCTGCTTCTGAACTTAATGACTCCCATGACGTTTGATCACTGCTTACGCTAAAATCAGCACTGAATCGTAGATCTTCCAGAGAAAGGCTAGCTGATTTTGTTCTCCTGAGTAACGAGCGGTTTGCTGGTCTCGTCGTAGCTTCGGGTGTGTGCGACGCAGTTCTTTTTAAAGTCTCTTTTAAAGGATAATCTTGACGAGGCGTGCTTTCGCGAGGTGCTTGGCGTGTTTGTAGTGGAAAGATTCGAGGCGACCTCAATATTTTCGGCGAGGAATGTGCTGAGCTTGCAGGAGATGCTTGCACACTAGAATTATGGGAAGGAGCGAGGTTCATTCCGTGGGATCTTAAGCTCGGCGACCTGGAATCTGCGCGATAGGAGACGCGCATTGAATGATAGTCCCAAGAATCACTCATCTCTATTGTTTGGCTTCCGCTCATTTCATTCAGTTGGTAATCAACTGACTCAATTTTTAAGCTTGGATAAGGGCAGTCGTCCTCGTACACTACGTTGCTATGGTGAGGGCAATCCCGAACCACATCGGGAGGGGGATTCTGTGGGTCACGTGGTAACGTAATTTGCACCTGCAAAAAGGAATTTTACATTATTTTAATGAACAAAAAAAGTCTTGTTAAAAAGCCGCAGTTGTTCAAAAAGTGGATAAAGCTGTCCACCTGATAAATCACTGTCCATTGGATAGCGCAATTGGTTTCGCTATGACATCCACTGGAAAGTGATTTATCCGGAGGATAGCGCTATCATTCATTGTTTGAACAACTGCGACCTGACCTCTAACACAAGTTCGAATTCACCAATAACGGTGGACCCAAATAAATAAGTAAGTAAATAAATAAATAAATAAATGAAAAACGCCCTGTACAGCATTATCCTCGGCTTGAAAAATCGCAATAAAACACCACAAAGAGGTGCGAAAGTTTTTGCTGGTACTCCTTGGGTCGATGTTCCGTCGTATGAATGCGTATTTTGCAGTTTAATCCAGGGCTCTTGGTGAATTCGAAACTAGACCGCCTTATTGGGGTGGGAAGAGGTGTGGTTAAGTGGATAAAAGAAGCCTGAGGAGGGAGGGAAGAGGAGGACACGAATACATGGAACTGCATTCGAGGGACTCACGACACACTAAAGCTAGTAGAAATCAATGATAAAAATATATGTGGATGGCTACTACTCATTTAGCGCAACAGCACGAGGCGACGAGGATGAAAGAGGCGCAAATTAAGTATGCTAAGAGGATTAGTTTGGAACACCAACATGGCCGCCGTTTCTTTGTTATGGAACAAAAAGGCTGCCGTGACGTCACGTGAAAATGCGCTGTACCAATAATGTATACGGCAATCTGGAACAGCTGGTATACTTTCCATGCCCAAAAACTTGGCTGGAATAATCGCGAAATGATTAACACAACGCCAACTGAGTTAAATTGTTAACATTAAAGATACAGTAACACCACCAAAAGCGAATGGCTGTCCACATCAGATCAACGAAGGACATTCAACTGACCTGCGACATCGCCGTGTTAACTCTGGGGCGCATTGTATCCAACTGCGCTCTGCTGGCCGAGGACAGGCGCCTGCGATCATAGTTCGAGTCTGTGAACAAGGACTTGGACTTCTTTAGACTGCGCAAGTTACACGTCAGAAGGGCCCACCAACATTCGCGCACTTTTCTTTGTATGACGCAATAAAAAACGAAGATTGCAAAGCCTTGAAGACTGTTGCAGATTGCAAATAAGTAATGGAATACGAGGCGGGCATCGGCAATTGCAAAGAAACCAAATACCCAAGTAATGCCCACAAGGATCAAAATCCCAAAAGCTCGCTTGATCTTAAGAAGTCCCTCACTTCCACCACTTGGGTCAGCTGCGTTGGGCGGACGGGTGGCAAGTTTATACATAATGA
>NC_090893.1:42148295-42150795 GCF_036669925.1 Montipora capricornis
ACGATATTTTGCGATAACCGAGTTCAATAATTATTTTATCATTAGATTACTGTGCTAACTTTATTTTTCACAATTCCCAACAATTAAATCTCTTTCTGAAAGCTCAGGAAAGCGAACTGCCATTATCACACAAGAGTGTGGTTTCAATTACGCATGAGCAGAATATTATTTGCAGGTCACGTGGTGGGCTCTCGGTCAATGAAAAGGAAGGAAAAATCCATCGAATGATAACATTAATTAAACAACAGACAAAGCAAACTGCTAATTCAAAGAGTAACTTACGTTTTTGAAAATCCCACCAAACACACCTTGTACTGCTCTTTATCACCTAACCAGAAAAACGAAAAGAAGAATGATTGCGGAAACATTTGATTTATGGTCATATCGCCATAACCAAGACTCGCCATCACAATCATTTATAAATCTCGGACAATTTTCGCGCTCAATTATTCAAAGAAAGAGAAACTTTTAGTGGCGATATCCTAGAAGTTCCGTCTACTAAGTTATTGGGGGTTCATATTGATGAAATGTTAACCTGGGATGATCAGATGAACATACTTCATCTAAAGGCTCGAATGGCTTACGAATGTTGTATTTAGCTAGAAAAGTAACTGACTATCAAGAGACTCTTAAGACAATTTACTTTCACTTGTACAACCTTACTTTGACTATTGTGATGTTATATGGAGTGACTGCTCCATAACACGTGCTGACAAATTACAAAAGTTACAAAATGGAGCAGCAAGGATTCTTACTAGGGCTGATTACTCTATTGGATCATCAGCAGTGCTAAATTCTCTAGAGTGGTCTAACTTAGAAGAAACAGAGAGAAGGCACTTGTTAATTACGATGTTTAAA
Organism: Montipora capricornis; assembly: GCF_036669925.1. Lineage (NCBI taxonomy): Eukaryota > Metazoa > Cnidaria > Anthozoa > Scleractinia > Acroporidae > Montipora > Montipora capricornis. The sequence goes on from NC_090893.1 coordinate 42,149,154, forward strand.
GTATTCAATAATAATTGTCCGACGTATCTTCAGGAGCATTTTCATAGAACCTCTGAAGTTCACAATTATAACTTAAGGGGTTCGAACTATGACCTCCAATTACCGCTACCTAAAACGAATTTTCTTAAACGTTCTTTCTCTTATCGACGTGCAATGGCTTGGAACCAACTGTCAAATCAAATACGTGAGATAAGAGATCTTGCAAGCTTTAAACGTGCGATATCCTAGGACACATTTTATATTGCTAGGGCACATTTTTACATGGTTGTTTCGTATTATTATATAGTAAATTATGACTGTTACTAATTATTACTATTGTTTAAATTTCCTTGATATTAAATAATTTTTAGCGCTAAGTTATACCAAGTTTATTAGTCGATTTAACATTTATACCTTGTAATTCTTGTAATTTTTTGGCATTTATATCATGTAATTCTTACACGGCATTTCTGAAAACCAGCTTGCTCAGACATTTACCGTGTTTTAAATAAAGTTAATTGATTGAATTGAAATAGACCCAGGACGAGTGCTTCCTTACCTCCTCTCGCGGCATTTTAAACTTGATAATCACAGGTGTGGTCAAGTTGGACACCTCTTTATTTCTCAAACTTGCAGACAACACAGGACTGCTTGTCGTGACTCTGCTTCCGGTTGAATTCTCCATGGTGTAACTGGACGTTTCCGACCTTTCCAGTTTGTGATCCTTTTCCTTGGTGAAACCGTCCTCGCACACTTCCGCCTTCCAGTACTCGGGCGCAAAGAGCTTGCTTGTGCGATAGTACACCACAATCAATGTTGAGTTATCGGTATCGTTCCCACTTAGAATCGATCCGGGCACTGTTATACTTGCTTCGCTATCTTCACTTGTACCATTGTTGGTCGTGTTAATAGCGATGTTGTCATCTGTGGCTTTGACGGAGACGCCAATGTCACTGCCAGTTTTAGTGATGAGCTGCGTGTGAACACCAATATTTGATGTTCCTTTGCTGAATTTTCCTCCCTTGTCGAGGTAATCTTCGATAATCCGAACGAATCTACAAAAGTAAAATTCCTTCTCAAAAAACTGAACCATAAAAAAATCCTCATCTAGTATTTTGATAACATAATCATTGAACATTTATCAGATCATTACCCGACCATGAACATCAAATTGAAAGAAAAACCAACGCGTTTGTCGTCAACGACCAATCGCAGGAGGCTGTTTGTCGCCATATAATAAAATTCAAAAAAATTCTCGTATTCTTGCACTGACCTTTCTCTTCTTAAAGTTTTTGCTCGATTCATTAAGTTATCAGGCAAGAAATGATTTGAAAGAAAATACTTTTTAATGAGTTAAAGCACACAGCAAATCTTTAGCCTGACTTTGGCCTAGCTATGCTGTAAACTCGAAGCTTTATCTTTCATTTTGGCAGCGTCAGTGATTGAAAGCTTAATCAAGAGCGACCACGCCTGCTACCCGAACGTAGTCTGAAATTACAACTAAGTTAACATAATTGTACTTATTTCTAATTTTAATAAACAATTACTCTTCTTGGGCTTGTTGGATATCAATTTTTTTGAAAACCAACTCGGTTATCCGTTGGTTTAACAATTCTTTCATCAACTGATCACATCAAAAGCGGACTTCAACTAGAGAAGAGAG
>NC_090893.1:42160795-42185795 GCF_036669925.1 Montipora capricornis
CATGGGTGGGCTTCCCAGCACAGTTACAAATGAGCCTACTATTGGAATACCCGTTCCCACCTAAATTAGCTGTCATTTCCCTGAAAAAAAAAAAAAAAAAAAAAAAAACACGGCAGAAGCCATCGCGCATGACATAGCTTCTCCTTGTTTTGGCGCGTAAAGTGTATCTAAAAATAAGTCCATCTGTGACTGTACTGGGGCAAGCCCCGCACGTGCGTTTCACGTTTTGATACATTTCTTTGCCGTTCCCGTCCTGACAACCACGTGAACTGACCAAATTTGAGGTTGTGTGGAGAACGAGTGCATCAAACGATGAATTTTCCATTCTCTCTCCAAACATCCACACCGTTCATACCAATTTTGTTTGTGGAATGTTGATACACATTTTCAATGCCGAACGCCTGCCAACCATCGCCTGCAATCATTGCGAAATTATTGCAATACCGGAGCATATTATTTCTCGATAGCGTTCTAGTAGCAGTCGTTATCGCTCTTGCTTAAGCAGTTAAGTTCCCCGTTGTTTGTCGAGTACGATACTCTTACGAGCGCTAAGGATAGGTACGCAATGCGTACATGTGTGGGCTTTGCTGCTTTCCCCAAACGGTCAACCACACTTGCATCTCACCCCCTCAGCCTTTCCCGATGCTACTACCCTAATTTGTACACTGTACTCTTCACCTATCCATCAAAGTGTTTTCATTTAGACTGTGAACACCCCTTATATTGGTTTGTTTCCAGGGAAATTTGCCAAGACGTCCCATCCACATAAAATATGTTAGGAAATGAAAGTGTGCGCGTGTGTAAATAAACTTCATTACGAAATTCCCAAAATTTAGATGGTTTAAATACTGTATACAATTCTGATTGTGAACCCTGTGTTTGAAAATAGAAATGACTTAAAAATTACTCTGAATCGGATAAAAATAATTCCGAATCGGAATACATATATATGCTAGTCACATTATCCCAAAAACTGCACTCAACTGCCCAAGAGTGGCAACCATACATGGACATGACCAGGAGCTACAATGTTATTAAAAATGGCTTCCCCTTCACATTTTATCTTTTTTGTTGAATAAATCTGTCAGTGGGTTATGCCAAAACAATTAGACAGCTCGCTCTCGCTTAGTTTCTATCAACTTTGATAGTTGGCATGGGGGTTCACACCTTGCCATTAGCGGGTACAAATCTCCAGCCTTGACATATTATGTATAAGCAATTACTGTATATTGACCACGACAAAGTGTTGGAGGTTTGAAAACGTCATTAACGGACGTGTCAAACAATTTGTTCCATAGGGTAAACTCAACTTTATTTAAAAATTAATAGTGAAACCTAAACTGACAATAAAATCAAATAAATGAAGATAATAGTATTTGCAACTTTGTTCAAGTTAACAAATTAAGGTAAACTAAGCACTGTAACTGTAGTAGTAGGGTTCACAGTAAAATTTCATTCATCATATAGTATTGTATAAAATATAATGTTGAATATGACAGGGTAAAGCTAACACAACAGCCCTCAGTCCAAATTAATAAAAATTCTTTCAACAGACCAAGTTCAACGCGAGCACAAATATATTTCAGTCAGTGACACTTTGAGATTTCGTTGTTCAACCCACACAACTCAAGCCTACAACTCAAGCCTACAAATGTTGGCCGCACCGAATCTTCAGGCCGATAAATGTTGGCTTGCATGAGCAAAATAACTCCCCTTTATGAACACCTGAAAAAATAACGAAAGAAAATAACAGAAATTACACAGCCAGATTTTCAACAAATCCAAACAAATTCATAATGTTGATATTCAGTACCAGACAAAAACGAAAGACATCTTACCTCGGGGTCTCAAAGCAGGTTAAAACAGAACCAAATTTTCTCGAAAGCCGCAAATCGTGGACACAAGTCACAGCAAATAGGAATGCAACGAGATGGCCGCCACTTCTTTTCACGCGCTTGTACCCAAGCCACTGCAAACTCTGGAAGATCACGTGACCATTCTCGTATACCGACAAAGCCCACAAAAAAAGCGTGCCGCACACGCGCAGCACCCTTTTAACCAATGAAATTACTGTTTCGCGGCCTTCCCCGTTGCAGTATTCTTTGTCGTTTCTTAACTTCCCTAATACCACGCAAATGACAAAATATACGTGCCTGTTATGATCTAATTAATCGAATACGACTTTTTTATTGCGTGAAGGAAAAAAATTGTATTCATTGTACCTTTGTTCCACTATTAGGACCTTTCTCTCTGTAGGATTGCCATGTCACTCCATCCGTACTGTAGTTTAGCTTGTATTGAGTTACATACATTCCCATCATATACCCCTGGGTAGCCACTCCAGAAACAGAACGAACTTGCCCCATATCAACCTGAACAATACAAGGCGAAACATATTTAAGCTTGATAGCAACTCGTAACTGAAGTACGATTGTCCCGGTGACTGTAGTCCTGAGAAGGACTTTTCTCGATGACACTGGCCTAATTTGAACTAGAGACGAATAACTCGTCTAAGACGGATATTTCGTCTACAATTCGTCTAAGAGTCTATCTAGTCGACAGCGGGCATAGATCAGATTTGGCCAAGGCTTGTTCATAGGACAGTTCAGGATGGATTATTCTCATTCCTCTTTTTGCACAACCTCTAGATCTTGCGAGAGATATGAGGGTAGGCATACAAGGCTACAGCACTTATGTCCAAAAATCCATGTAATTAGTAATTTTGATATCCAACTAGAAATGACCCTTTAAGTCCAAGCATTCCTACCAATTTCTAACAACAAGATTAGGGTAACGTTAAGCACGTTACGCTTAAAACTATTCACCTGTAAATACTGATTCTTATCATCTGCATCAGTGCACCATCCACCCCACCGCTCGTTGCCATTCTTGTCCGTGCTGGCTTTATTGTTGAGGCGAGCATTGGAAGCATAATGTTCATTAAAGTGCGAAGAAGCCGTCATCTGCTGATCTGTGATCCTACCGTCTTCTACACCCACAGATTTCGTGCAATCTAAGAATTAATCAATAAATCAATAAGCCATTTACGAGTTTCATGTCTGCCTCCTCTTCAAAGCGAGTTTAAACGCAAAGTTTTCCTTACGAACATTAGTTTTTATTCATATGTAAAATAATGATGATAATAATAATAATAATAATAATAATAATAATAATAATAATAATAATAATAATAATAATAATAATAATAATAACTTATATAGCGCCGATATCAATATTCAATATTTTCATCAGCGCTTAAAAATTATAAAAATGATTACTCAAGCTACTTAACTGCGGTAAAAATTGCATTAAACCTACTAAAAGGTTAACAAGTTTAAAAAAAAGCTTAACCGAATAAGAAATGTCTTGATTGAGATGCAACTGAGGGACTACTCCTAATTGCAAAGGGCAATGGATTCCATAGTTTAGGAGCAGCAACAGTAAAAGAGCGATCTCCTAACGTTGTTTAAGTCCTGTTGGAGCCCATCACAATTGGTTCAATTAGTTCACAAGTAGAACTAACTACCCTCACAAAAACTTCCCACTTTGACTCGCTTTGAGGAGAAGGCAGACATGAACTAGGAACTGGCCTATTAATAGATTTTAGTAAATTGGTGAGTACATAAAAGGAATCTTGCAATAACTTTGCATCTTCCTTGATATAGACACCAGACAGGAGTGGGTTGTTGAAGAGAAGTTGATAATTATGGGATGTTCTTGCTGGGTTTGTAAACAGCCAACCGGTTTGCCTCCTTTTTCAATTGGGATAATTAAGCCTTATTGACTTTATTTCTACCACTTGCTACAATTCTCTTGCGAAAAGCTCCCATGGAGAGAGTTCAATTTAGACCCAATCCACACGTATACGGATATTGTCTAATACGGAGGCAGTGTGGCCCAGTGGTTAGGGCGCTTTCCTTGAGATCCGGAGATCCCGGGTTCAAGACCCGCTCTGACCACTCGCTGAATTTGTTCCTGGTAGTCCCTGGTTCAACTTTCCAGCTGCACTTTGTAAATAGCCAGTTGGTTTTGTTTCGTTGATTGTTTCATTGGCCCTGAAAAGCCCCTATGGGGGGCGGTCAATTAAGTATGTAATTGTAATTGTACTAACGGAGACTTCTGCCTCCCGTCCACACGGATACGGGCTCTTTCGGTCACCGAAAACGCTTTCCAGACTCCAGACTGTAGAGTTTTGAAAACGGAGGTTGATAGTTATTATAGTATTCGTACGGACGGGTGAAGACGGCGGTTTCCCAATTCGATGCTGCGTGATACCATAGAGAGAGCATGCGTGCCAATGATTTATAGGTGGGGATTAGCGTTTTCACATCGTTTTCGATTATTTGTGTGGACGGGCAAATACGATTCGAGAATGCTACGTGTGGACGCAGATTTTATCATATACGGAGAAAAAAAAAAGCTCTATGATTTTCGAAAATATTGGGATACGTGTCGAAGGAACCTTCGAATATTACTATTACTGTTGGCACATACCTTCAGAGGGTTGACATCCGTATAGTTCCACTCTAGCGCAAGTCAGAATGTGTTTGTCCTTTATTATTGGGTGTATACGGAACACTCGGCCAGTCACTGGCATTTTGAGGTCGTTGACTTTAGGCAGTAAAGCGTTTTGGTTCCCTTCAAATACCTGGCGAAAAAGACAGTGATTTGTTACAGTTCTGGGCCCAGTGGTTAAGCCGATTAACGCTAATCCCAGGTTAAAAATTGACCAAGGAGTCTATTTCTCTACTCCCAAATGCTGTTCAACGCTGATATTTGGCAAAATTTTACATTAGAAGAAGTCAATTTTGGAAAACCAAAATAAGCAAAGAAAGAAACTTTCACCAAAAAGTTGAAAACATGAAACAAAAGTTTACGCTAATCCTGGATTAAGTTAATCGGGTTTCGAACAACCGGGTTCAGCTGTCCTTGCGGCTCCTCTAGAGCCTCATTAGGAAAAAGAAGCATAGCAGACTGAGACAGCTACGAAATATCGCTTCGCGTTATTGTTATTATTTAGTGAATGTTCCAAGTTGCACGGGTGTCAATAGAGTTGTAGCCATCGCGGAAATGGAAAAGTTGCTCACGTACTCCACGCAACCTCAAATTATGTCTTTTGGCATGGTTGTTCGAAAAGCGAGTTTACCATCTCGAGAACACAACAAAGCAATAGGCTACAATAAAAGCAATAGAGAGACTTAGCAACGCGGTTACGGCAAGCAGCAAACGTAAGACTAACATCCACATCTACATCTACATGTTCCAGCACTCGGCGAAGTCCCTTTTTCACTTATGGCCGTTTTTCCGCTTAGGTGGCCTCATATACGTAAGCCTTTTCAGACACATCACTGCCAAGCCGGCCACTTCTGCTGGAGAAAACAGGACAGCCACAACACCGGGGACTCCATCCCCGACTCTTTTCGAATAGTCTGGGTTTTTTAACGTCCCCCAGGGAACTTGTGAATATAGAAGATATTTGTGAGACAAAGCCTACGGTTTATAGTCCTTATCCGAGAAGCCTTGAAAGTCTACCACTTGCAGATGAAATTACAAAGGCAGCACTTTCTCCTCAGTTATTTTAAAATCCTGAGTGTGGATTCAGCCGAGGTTTGAACCCATGACCTCCCACATGACAACCCAATGCTCGACCAAATGAGCCACCGTGCAATAAAATTTAGGGAGTTCAAGAAACGACGACGGGTACGGCTAGGACAACACCACAAAACAATAATATCATTGGGTAAAAGAGCATAAGTAATCGTGCTGCACGTGCAGCACGGATTTTAGCAAGTATGTTTGCGGTCCTCTGCGTAACGACGACGTAAGCATGCAATAGACAATCTTTTACGGTTTCACTCTGAAACCGCTCGTCCCAATTTATTTTCAGGATACTTCGCCCATATTGTAGGACGTGAACGAGACTGAATAATCCCGAAAGACTTATGATGGAGCTAAGTTTTTTTTTGAGGTGACGTTTTCGTCGACCATCGTATTACAGCTGTAGTAGATCTTCAAGTCCCTTTTGAAAATTGAAGCTCATCTGATATAAGTTCATTCAATCTGAGAAAACCTCTAACGGGCTATTCACGCCCTGCACGTGCGTTTTGCTTCTCGGTACATTTCTTTGTCTTTCTCGTCCTGAAAACGAGGTGAGATGACCAGATTTTCGGCCTGGTTATGCGAACGCATGAGCACCCGAAGATTATTTTTCAGTTTTCTTTCCAAAAATCCTCGTCGTTCACTGATACCAATTTCATTCTTGGAAAGGCGATTCACACTTTCAAGGACGAACGACTTCAGTGGCATTACGCGGGGCAATACGAAAGCATCAAAAGAACGCTTGGGTTTGATTTTATGCTTACGTTATGTAACGTTATGTTACGTTACGTTACGTTACGTTACAAAACTAAAAGAAAAGACCAAATTTTCAAATACACCTACCTCCACATTACCGTTGATTGTGTAATTAAACCAGCGCCTGTTGTCATAACTGTAAGACAGTCTGTATTGTTGCATTCGGTTGGCACTACTGTCCATTGCTCCTTGACTGGCTATTTTTGTGATGGTATGCGGCGTTAGAAGATCAATTTGAAGATACGGGTGCTCATCATTATCGTCAGGGCACCAACCTCCACTTAAGAAAGGGAAAAAAAGTCAAGTTATTCCTGACAACATGCCTTTTCCACGGTTGCCGCCGCCACATTGTACTTGGAAGGCTTAGAAAAACAGTGGTCGTTACGGGTGAACTCACGTGAAACTCGCGAATAGAAGCAATTGGCCCTACAGACATCAGGAATATGTTACCTGATGACATATAATCATGGGTGGTACACGTAATACATACAGGGGGCGGCCCACAGGAATGGTGATAGTTAGTCTCTCTCAGTAACAAGAGATGAGTGCGGCCTCTGCATTTTTCTGGGAAATTTCAGTCAATTAGGCTAAATCCCGCCTTAATTTTTCAGCCATAATTCGTCATTGATTTTAACCTAAAATATTATAATTTGCTTTTAGGTTCTTTCTCCTCCTTTCGACACACTCATCCGAAAAAATCGTCAGTTTTGCCCTGATTACTAGTCGGGCATGCTAAGCCACTCATGCTAACCCTAACACCATCAAGGCCACCACGCTAGCAACGCAGAAGATTAATGAGATGACTTTCATTTAACCACGTTTGCGGGTTACTACTTCTGTCAATCTCTTCGCTTCAATCTTACATCACAATTCTGGGTTCAAAATGAATTCATTTCATACTATTTCACACCAAAGGGAAAGGAGTCTTTTTTTTTGAGGGAAGCATGTAAAGCTGGGAGCGAGCGTTTCGCATAAAGGATCAAGGGTTAGTTTGCGATGTTGTCGGTAAAACGAATTATCTATCTAGCTGCCATTATTTGCCTCCATCAATAGGCCAGTTTCGTATTATGATGGATGCACTGGATCTAGCATGAAAGGGAGGCTAATGTGGGCAAATTAATTTGCATTTGAAAAGATTTGCACGCATTAGCTTCCATTCCATGCTAGATCCAGTCCAGCCGTGAGAAATCGAAAATGGTCTATTTGGTGCAAATCATCAACAATTGAAGTCACTCTTAAGGAGGCTTGATAGGGTTTCAACCCTTAGAAGATTCTCTGTTTAGATCTAATGACGCTACAACACTGTATCACGTAACAGCAATGTTATGGTACCATATGAAACACTGATTACTTCCAAACAAGATGTGATCATTATTGTGATGTAATAAGTTTATTGTGATGTAATAAGTCACCTTGGCAACAGGAAAGCCCAGCAAAAACACCCTATATTTTGGATTTAGTTGCTCATACTGGGTGGCACCACTTTTTTATTGCTAAAAAGTGATTAGAAGGCCACGATGAAACTTTCATCAAAGTTTAAAAAAACTCTGTATAGCAGATTTAGAGCCACCTTAAAAAATCACAAAATTAAGCTGGCTCTGAATCCACTAAACAGAATATTTTAAAACTTTGCAGAAAGTTTCATCTTGCCCTTCTGATTACTTTTAAGAAACAAAAAATGCGGGTCACCAAGTTCGTTTTTGAGATATAAACAACTAAGCACAAAATAAAGGGTGTTTTAAGGGGCTTGGTCGTTGTCATGGTGACATATTACGTCACAATAATGACTGTATCTTGTTCAGTACTAATTCGTGTTTCACTTGGTACCACAATATTGCTAACACATGATACAATGTTATGGTGCTGATCCTTCTAATAAGAGCGTCACTTGGAAGCGTTGAAACTGGTTTGAGCCACCTTAATTGAACCTGGCCCAGTTAACACTTTTGATTTGCTGTTCTTCGGTAAATTGTGTGCAACTTTAAAAAGCGATAATCATAAAGGATGCATGGTCTATAAACGACGCAAACCTCTCAGTAACATGAAAAGAAACAATTTTCAGTATCTCCAATTTTAAGATTCCACGATCCCTTTTCCCGATCCCCCCTTCGTTAAACGAACATACTGAAAAGGCAGGTGTGAGGTATTTTACCTTTGTGAGCCCCTGAATCATCCCCAATAGACGAGTAAAGTCGTCTGGCGTTCAACAGAGTAAAAAATCTACTAAGTTTTTGACAGGACCTATAGATGTTCAGGCTTTCACACTGAAGCGACTTCCATTGACGAGTTAATCGCCTGGCATCAAACAGAGTAAACCACGTATATCTCACTCTTGGAAGGGAATCCGTTTAGGATGGTGCCTACTAATTCAAAAGTATTTTTTCGCAGTTTACTGGATATACTGGAAAAGTAGATATTAACATGTGTTATTAAAATCCAAAAAGAAAATTGGGGGTAACCACTCAGTTTTTGAAGATAATTAATCAACAATATTTGTAAAATCTTTAAACTACAAAGCAATGTAGAGCGTTCTTTTTCAAATCACTAGTTGAAGCTTAATTATCTCTGAAAAATGCAAAGAGCACTTGCTAATTTCTGCTTTCTCCGCATAGTTTTCAACCGCAAAAAATTCTTCCTGTATTAATAAGCACCACTCATAGGAAATCCGAGTACCTCGAGATGCGCAGAACGTATGCGCAATAACAATAGTAGGCACTGTCCTTAAAGGAGACAGGGCGCAGCTGTTGTTAGCTGGTATCTTACTAATACTGCATTACGGTATATTCAGAGAGGAGGATCAGAAAATTCTTGTTAAGCTCACTTTCCCTCGTCCAGATTTAATCTTCCAAATGACGGCTTGTAGAACAATACGGACTCCGTTGAGGACGCCGTAATTTGACTGTCATTGATTGTCTTCCTTTCCATACCCAGAGCTCGATTGCATCCTAAAAAGAAAGAGGAAATCAGACCAGGCCGCATCAGGGATGTAGCTAAAATTTTGTTCAGATTTTGAAATAAGGGAGCATGACCACAGATAGAAATCGGATGAAACCACTTCGTTTGCCAAGATAGTAGTCTCTCTTATATCTTTTACTCTTCTGTAATTGTGAAAACAAATTGCTCACTTCCGATTGCCATCTGTGGCGACGCCCACAGCAGCGACAACGTTAACAAAAAAATAACATTCCTGGCATCATGAGACAATAGGCCATTTCAGAGCTCATGTCTGCCTCCTCTTCAAAGCGAGTCTAAGAGCGAAGTTTTTGTGATGGTAATTAGTTCTACTTTACGTATGAATGAGAGCTAATTTTCATAAGAAAAACTTCGCACTTACACTCGCTTTGAAGAGGAGGAAGACATGAACTCTGAAATGGCCTATTGTTTCAAGTCGATCCGAATCGAAAATGTGCACTATGTTTAAAATAGAAAAGTCCTGAACGGGAGTGGAAAATTCAGCGCATTTATTGTGCTCACGCCCTCAAAAAGGACTTCAATTTTCTTCACTTCACGTCAATTTTAACCGAGGAAGGCAAAGAAATTAACGAAACCGAAAGAGCACGTGCAACGCGTGCGAAACTCTTGTTTTTGCTTATTAAATATGCATATTTTGTGACGTCGTTGTCAAGCTTTCCAGGGACAACAAAATCGTGAACTCCGTTTCATACTATCTTCTATTCGTGTGCCTGTTCTTTTAAGTCTCAAACAAATGCTTCGAGAAGGGGCCTACGGTTTACGGTCCTTTTTGTAAAGGCAGCCTTAAGGTCTAACCTTCATTTTGCAGATGTCATGACAAAGGCGGCAGCACCTTCTCCTTCTCAGTTATCTAAAGACCCTGAGGGTTGGTCTGAGACGACAATGCAACAACGACCTCCCGAATAAGTCTACAAGTACTTCAGATACTACAGCATAGCTTCCCTTGATGTATTGGATTAGTGGTTGGACAAGCTAAGGTACATTTTCAGGGCTGGTGTATGCTATCTGACGCGCAGTCTCCGACTGAAGCGGATAACACTGATAGAAAGTTCTTCAATAATTTACGACACTCTGCGATATTTAATTGCCGTATTTTCAAATTACAGGCATATTTATTGTATAGTTGGAGACGGTTGAAACAAGGGGTAGAAATTCGTGGGAATTTTGACCTTGATCAAGTTAAATAGACAGTATCCAATTTCTAACTCTCTCAAACGGTAGACGCGCTTTGATTAGCTAATTAATTTTTATACCATACTCCACAAAGCAGTGCAGTGCGGAAGGCGTACAGAAGAGTACGGTGCAGTGTAGTTATAGGCGCTTTCCACCAATCGTACTTAAGGTAAGTGTTTGGTAACAGACTTTAGAGATTTGGGGAAGACAGACTCCTCAACGATCTCAGTGTTGGTTCGGTTTTTTATTTGACGCACTCGGGCCGAACTTACAGTTCTCCTTCAACTACAACTGAAACTCTTAGCATTTGTTCAACTATCTCTTGTTCGCGTTCAACAATATGTTGCTCCGAGGAACTATATCTACTATATTTTCCCCCAAGGTATACTGGTCTTTTATATGTCCTTATAGTTTGAAAGTGCCAATCACACGTCAATATGACACCTCCCAGAAGCAAAATGCCCGCGCGTCAGTCTTATTAACTATAATGTACATATTTTTCACAACAAAGAAAATCGTTTGTTTCAAACGGTATCTCACAGACTGTCGACAATACAGCTTAGCACGATCGGAGTACGACCAGTTACAAAAATTACAAGAAACAGGTTACCATGTACCTAGAATCAAGCTGCAGAGTAAATATATGTAGGGAAAATACCGATTTATGATTGCCACATAGCAAAATCAAAACAAACGACTACACGGTGAGGAGGGCGGGCTTAAGGTGCCGCCTGGTACATAGAATATCAAACGCGAGTGGTAAAAGCACTGCGCCAGGGCAGCTGTCCGATTCCCACTTGTACCAGTTTACCATTCACCACAAGGTGTTAGAAAACTAAATTAAACCTGAGCAAAGGACTTTTGTTTGTACACAAAAGAGAACCGCTTATCTGTCATGTATAAATACGGCCAATCCGATATAGTTTACGAAGAAACGGAGTGCGTTGATCCATTCATCGTCAATCGGGCAGTCCTGTATGTTGCCGTTGGGCAACGGATAGGAGACAGATTATTGTGATAAGCGTTTCTCCGCAATAACCATGTTGGAACCGTTCGGCATTTTATCCGTTCAGTTTCATTGTCCGTTATCCGTTCCGCGACGGGACCATAGGCGTCTTGGGTCCCACAGTAGAAGGGTTAAAATTTCTCTGTTTGTTTGCTTATACTCGGAATCGTTCCACCTTTTATAGGATTCTTTGTCATTTTTTTACTCTTTTCCTTGTGAAGGCGTCTTGATTCGAAGGTCGTTACGTCATGATCTAGAAAATCGCTTATGGAAGCGTACGCTTTTTGGAAATATTACTTCCCATTGTGGCGGGCCTTAGAAGAATTATTGTTGCGCTTGCATATTCTGTTCCCTTCCTTCAAGGGTAAAAGTTGGGATTTGGGATTAATATATATTTCTTTTGAATGACCTAGTGTTTCCATGCTAAATTAAGGGAGATTGCTCTTCCTAGCTGTTTCCGAGCAAAGGTGTTAATTGACTCTTATATGAGAAACTACACTCTAAAGGCTCTGTTAGCTCTTTAGTATTTACAATCAGAAGGTATCTTCTCCTAAGGTCATGAATTTGGTTTGGAACAGGCGTTCGAGAAAGGTGTTTGGTACGCCAGACCAACTACGTTTCCCATTAGCAATGTTTTAATTGGTTTTCGGTTGCACTAACAGTTATTTCATCTTTGTTTCACCCAGTAGTGTTTTATCCAAACGAGTTCTTTTCCTATATTTCTGGACGCAACTTAGTTTCATTTCTGCTCTCGTTTTTTTGGTCTGTTCTCACGGTTCCAGGTGGGATTCTAGAAGACGTCCAGACGCATTAATTAAACGTCTGGCCGCGTAAGTGCGACTAATATAAATACGGGACGGAATTAACTTCGACGGCTAGAAATCAAATTCACAATTTTCTTCAAAAGATACCGAGATTTAATCACCAAAGAGACTGTGTGCACTTCATTGCTAAGTGCGTCCCCGTTTAGTGCGTCTCGTCTTTATACGTACACTAGACGGCTTAGACGTCTGAGACGACTAAGACGTCTGTTAATGGCATCGTTTAGACGCACTTAACTTGAGACTTTTAATTCGTCTGACGTTTAATGCGTCCACCGTATTTCCCGTATTTATACTAGTCGTCTAAGACGTCTTAGACATCCTCTAGTATAACTACGGCCAATCATTCGATCTGAACTGAAAACAGACCGAATAGCTTCCAGAAATTAGTGCCAAGAAGCACTGATCTCTCGTCTGTTGCGTAACGGTACCATAGACGTCCGTTCGGAGACGAACGAATAAAATGGACTCCGTTTCTTTGAAAACGATATCGGATTCATTCGATTTGTTATCGGGGGAAAAAACCGAACGGCTTCCAGAAAATTCAAGAAATTATCCGTTGCGTAACGGTGCCATAGGCGTCCGTTCGATTTGTTATCGGGGGAACTGAACTGATAAAAGGCCCGACGGCTTCAAGAAATTACTGCAAAGAAGCACTGACCCCTTATCCGTTACGTAACGGTACGATAGGTGTCCATTTGGCGACGAACGGATAAATGCACCGGCTTTGCTTAATTTCTTTTCCAAAGTTATCGGGATCATTCGATTTATTATTGTGGCTGTTACAAATTTACTCTGTTCAGAAAACTAACCTCGAAGCCAGTTTTCAATAGCGACAGCGACAGTGTATGCATAAATGCAAGAAACAAACCGCGCAAAGTCAGTGGCGTCTTGCAGTAATCGTTTGCAAGCCTTGTTTTGGCAAAGAACACAAATTCACGAAAACTTAATGTTTTTGTCCTAAGACAGCACCCTGCGAAATCAATCATTTCAGTTGTTTGTTTGTGTTTCGTTGCTGCAAAATAACATGCAGAGAAGAACACTGAACTACTAAAGAGATAGCCACTGAAAATCGGGTCTCTCATGATAGAACCCACATACTCTCTAATTTGCAAGATCCTACATTTTTTCAAACTTACCATAACATTGTGCAAGACACAGGACAACAACAATCGCAAAACGAGGCATTGCATCATACAAGACATAGGTCTTGTTCCAGCCAACTATAGTCTAGTAATTTGAATCTCTCGATAGGGACACTGAAATCTTTGCATTTGTTTTTGATATTCTTTTACCGGAAAACACAAACGCCGGGTGTGAAAACAGCTCTTAAAATGTGTGAGATGCAAATCTAAGACCCTATTCCGGAATAAGAATACGTGGAGTGATGATTTAAAACGGTATGTCTGGCGTTTTGAAGCAACAAGGACAATAAAGATGTGTTTGAAATAATGCAGCATTTCAGCAGGTGTTTGACAATTTCAATGTGAATCTCCATAAAAACAAAGGATTTTTAACTTCTATTCCATGTAATCCTATTCCGGAATAGTTTTGAAAATGGCAACGAGTTGATTAAGTTGAAAAGAATCATAGTGAAAAATGAACGGATAATTTTCTTTTCAATTAAAGCCTAAAATAATGATCTGAAGTGGACAGACCAGAAATTTGAGGCGTTTCGTTTCTGAAGTGGACAGACCAGAAATTTGAGGCGTTTCGTGAGCACTTTGGGTGACATTACTTTGAAAGAATCAAAAATATGCCGAGGTATAATAGTTTTGAGAACTCACTTCTTAATCTTTGCAAACAAACCTTTCCGCCTGAAGAGACTTCAGGACGGCCTACAGGCTTAGCTTATCCGGTCTTCTAACCGCACCCAGTTTATTTTAGCACCAGAGATCAATTAGCGAGAAATTTTTAAACAAAACCTCTCTCCCTAAAAGAAACGATGAGCGACAACACAGAGTTGTGAATGCATGTAGCAAAAAATCTTTCTGCTTTAGACTTCTTGTACATTCAGAATGTCATACGTGATGTCGCGCGTGCAACTGATGATGACATCACTGGAGTGTTTACTTTCGCTGGTCGAGATACACAATGAACAAGTCACGCGTAACGGATGTAGTTTTAAAGTGGTTTCTAAGTAATTTTACGTAATTCTACTGTGTTTGCATTCCTGTCGAAGAGTGGGCAGTTCCATCTCTTTAAAACCATTTACCGACCATTCACTCTTCCCACGTACAAACACCGAGGTTTTAAAAACTACCCTAACCGTTTCTGATTGTGGAATGATTTGCTCACTGATAAGAAAAAAATAAATACATGGAATGAACATTGACTTTCATTTTGCTTCAAAATACATGGCATGCGTAAACGATAGCTAAGCTAAAAAGGCGATGTTATAAATTTATGTTCTTGGCTAGCATCTCAACCTGAGGCATAACTATGTAACGTTTTGTGCAAGATAAACACCGTAAATTAGTACAATATTTGGGTTATAAAACAAAAGAAATAAGCAATTGTAAAGGCTTATTTAGTTAGCAGATAAAACAAACAGGATAAATTGTTCATTGATTACGCCTGGTTCCTCGGTTAACGAGTTTTATTTGATTTACGTATTTTTTGGCCAAAATTTGAAAGCGTCCTTTTACGTCGGGAAGCTCAAGTTCTGACAATGTCCATTTTTCCCCTGGTTTTAAGGAAATTTGCTTTCAAACTAAAAGACATTTAAAAGACAAATATGAAAGAAGTATAACTAGAAATAGCATTACTGCCATTCAGTTGCTTTCTTTCCCGAGTACTCTCGGCGTGATTTCGGTAAAAGCATCGACCTTCATATTTGACAAAAAGAACCTACATATGGACAAGAAGGAGCTTCTAAATCACTGAACCTCACTTAGTATGAAATTTTTGTTACTAAAGCATTATCATGGCCTTGTAATTAAGCTGGAAACAAGGGCCCTTGTTGGCCTTACTTCAATGACTCAAAAAAAGGTCTTTGTATCAATGTAGAGAACCAAAAATGAAACGTTCGCTGTACCAAGAGCGGCCATACCGGTACCGTCAGAAAGGTATTTTGTTGTCATGCATAGCGAAAGACGAAGAGAATGGAAATGGATTCAAACTTGAAACAATAATCTGCTTCGACATAAAATTTCATTAGTTTTCAGGAAAGCGTGAGTGATAGAAAAACACTATACAGATAATGATTTTAACTAAAAAATATACCCGAACGTTGCACAAAATCTATGCAGAACAGAGGCGAAGAAACCATCCTAAAAATCAGTATCCGTTGGGCGCTGGTGCTTGTCTCGGTTACAGGTCGGCTACGTTTAATTATCTCAGTTAACTGGCGTACTTACATCAAATTTCTGATGGCGAACATATCCACCGCAAAAAAAAAATAAAATAAAAAAATTAAAAATAAAATAAAATAATAATAATAATAAGCTGACACTGAGCAAAATTTTAAAACACTTTTTTTTTACAAAAACATACACTCTTTTTTTTTTTTAATAAGAACGTCTAATTTTGGAGCTGAAGCTTTATGTTGTATGTGAGGCTTAAAACGTTAAGATATTCTTAAATTTACATCAGACTTTGTTTCACCTGATGACTTTGTTGGTGTTGAAGTTATTTTGGAATAATTATAAATAAGAACTGCTCACAATTACAAACTGTGTTGTGTATCATGCAATAAGAAAACCGTTATTTAACAATTATTCGCCGAGGACTCGGTGAATAAAAACAGAGACAAAGTCGAGGTTATTATTCACCAAGTCTGAGGTGAATAATAATTATTGTTTTAGTATAATTACATAGATGATTATTTCTTTAAAACAATGAATTTCTTCGTCTGTGACCTGGACAAAACAGCTTGCGGCCATTTTGAAAAAAATCGCATAATAATCATCTCTAGTGTAACCAATCAGCGCTGAGAATTTTCAATAATCACCTATGTAATGATACCAATATGTGATACAAAATATGCCCTTATAGGTATTTGGGTTAATTTACATTTCTTTATCTTTATTTTATGCTTTTATTTAAGATAAAAACGTTCTTAGTTGACCCTCAGCCTGAGGAATCGGTTGTTAATACGTTCTTAATTTTTGGTTAATCTCAGCGTCAACGTTTAAAAAAGTGTGAACTAAGAACATACCTAGGCTGAGATTCAGTTAAGAACCTCTTTATTTTTCTCATTTGTTTTTATTTGTTTTTGTGATTATAGTATATATTAAGATAAAGAAATGTAAAACTGTTGTCTAACAGGACGATCAATTCAAATACTTAGCGACGCTTTTCTTATTGCATGATGATAATGATGAAAAACTTTTTTTGCAGTTTTTGCATACCACAAAACTTTAAGAACATGTTGAATACGTTGTTAAGAAACCAAAACCGTTAAGCCAAGCCTTAGCCTCTTAGACGTTCTGAGTCTACAATCGATTGTAGAAAGACTGTAAACGACTTCACTCAGAACTGAAATCTGTGATAATTTTATTCTCACACACAGACATCTATGACATTAGCGAAAGAAATCACTCTATAGGCCTGTGATACCTCAAGGGCGGAACATTGTTCAATACGTAAATTAGAGCTTCAGACTTTCCTTAGCCAAGTTAAGATCTACAGGCTTTTGTTTTATCGCTTAGACAATCTATTTCAACGTAAATCAGGGGAGATGGCGGTTGCACTACTAAATCCGACAGGAAATGTGTACAATTTTATTATCAACGCAAAAAAATCTACACAATAGGCCTGTGATGCCTCAGAATAATCTAAGAGATCTGTCGGAGGAATCTTTAGAATTTCTTCGGCCAAGTTTGAGATCTACAGACCTTTGAAATATAGTTTAGATAAACGAACTCAACTTTAAATGAAGGAGCTGGTGCTTCCACTTTTTTCTCCGAGAGCGAATATTTGCTTTGTATGTTATTATCACCTACTATGAAACAAACAACTTCTGTGGCCTGTGATACCTCAAGAGAGGGCGCTTTTGTGATGATCCCGGCATGAGACTGACCAATAACGGAAGAAACTTTCTGGATTCTTCTCTAGACTTCGTTCCGGCCAAGTTTAATATCTCAACGTGACCCATTAAGCTGGAGACTGTGCAGAACTAACTTTTGATGGAGAAAACAAATACTGAAACTAACCTGATCAAGGAAACAATATTAAGGCCGTTACCTTATACTAATAGGAAAAGGAAAAAAAAAAAAAAATGTATTGAATATGCTCGTCTCTAGCAATGCTCTTAACGGATAAGAAAGCCCCTGATCTTCAAGCTCGATTGTGGACATTCAAGAGACCTGGGGACAAAGCCCTGCAGGGATTCCGTCTAAAAGGTCTTCTAATCATACAAATACCTGACCTCTTTAACCTAGAAGCGAATTGATGTCTTAAGGGTATTGTGCCAAAAAATGCCTTCACAGTCCAGACTTTTCCAAAAAGGAAGCACAAGGTGAAGCTCTTGGCCTTATTTCAGTAAAAAAAAAAAAGGCGTTTTTTCTCGTGTTGTGGGAGGCGGCTTTAGACGCCTGAGAGATCGCAACTATGAATAGTAAACAAAATAAACAATAGGTGAATAGGGGAGAACAGATTTTAATGGCCTAAATCGAATATCAACAATCGAGAAAAGAAAGTGGTTTAGCCATCTAATTTTCTAATGGCAACCAAGAGTTTCTGGAAATTAAAACCCTACTTATACGTTCACGGAAACGGAGCGACACCGGTAATCAATCTTTAGAACACCTGGCGCAGATTTTAATTAATCAACCTAACTGTTGTTTTCGTTCACTGCATGTATGTACATTGTTCGACCACCTACAAGTTTTCATATATCCAAGATGGCGGCATTGATAAGGATTGCACTCATTAATCAGCACTCACCTGCACATGGAGACAATAGAACCTGACTTGTTAAATTAACCAGTTTCGAATTCTGCATTTTTCTATGTTTTAGAACGCGTTGGACCGTATTCCGGAATAGGTATACATGGAATAGAAGTTGGAAATCCTTCGTTTTTACGAAGATTCACATTAACATTGTCAAACCTCTGCTAAAATGCTATATTAAACATAGCTTTATTATCCTTGTTGCTGCAAACGGCACACATAGTGTTCTAAATCATCACTCCACGTATTCTTATTCCGGAATAGGGTCAATCGAACGCACCCGTAATGTACCTTATTAAAGTTATTCAACGTTTCAATGTGTCTCACATCATCCACTTTTATTCAACATCACTATTCAACTCTTTTAACAACTTTGGCACTCATCAATTTTTGATTCTTGATAATGATGTTTGAATTAATCTAGGCTTTTTTTGATATATTAAAATTCAGCTTGAAAGAGAGGGTTTGAGGACAAAGACAAAGGAAAGTGGATGATATGCAAAATATCCTTCACATTCATTCCAACCTGTTTCTATTGTTTTTGTCCTCACTGCCTCACTATCAAGCTGCATGTTAGAGAAACATTTATGATTGTTTGCTGCACCCTCTCAGATCACTGGCAGTTATTAGGTGGAACTCAGAAATAAATAGTCTTTGGCATAAGAGCAATAAATTTAGGGTTAGGGTTAGTGTACTTTAAATAAAATCAAAGACATACTAGATGTGATTTCAAATATTTTAAGTATCGTTTTCACTGTCACGCAATAAAAAGTAAATCGAAAACCATCCAGTGGAAAAAGTCAAGAATTCGTGATGTTGTAGAAGATAAATGAAGAAGACACTTCTCCAAGTTTTAGGCCTGTGCGTTTCCCCAAACTTCAGATATTCGTCGAAATGTTTCGCAGAAATTTACAGACCCCAGAATGAAAATGCCATGTTGGTGCACATCTGTGGTGCACCAATATGGCGGCCGGAAAATAGTGTCAACATCTGTTACTTACTTTGGCTATCTAGGCGAGTGATCATCTGTACTGAACAGACAGCTATTTACCTAAGCACTTTTCCTAATGCTTTAAATTCTAAAAAGGCTCAAAACCATGAGATAAATATATATTTCTCAATAAACTCGATCGTCGCCTCGTGTCACGCACCGCTATAACTCAGAAATTCAAAATGCTCTGGCATTCTGGTTTCCAATTGAGCTATTGAGCTTTAAAATTGAGCTGGTTTCCAATTGAGCTATTGAGCTTTAAAATTGCAAATGGATACAAATTTACCGCCTCTTATGCCTGATGAGGATAACAACTTTCGTGGCTCTTTAGTTTTGGATTTTAGAAAATGATGACGTCACGTGAAAACGATCTATGCCATGAGTCATATTTCAAAATCAGTATACAAAATTCCATTTGCCTTATGGCAAATGAAATTAAGGACAACTTTTAAACGTCACAAAAATTTGTTTATTTTACTACAATAAAGGAAACTAATTTTCACAGAAGGAAATTTTAAAACTGGCTGGAACACCTCTGTTCACAGTTAATCAACAACAACATAATAATATTATTAATGAAAATAATTTGGCATGTCATATATTCCATATAGGATGATGAAAAACACATATAATAATAATGATGATGATGATGATTATAATAATAACTAGTAGGTGCATTGGGTTCAGAGTCAAAGAACCTGGCAGGCCACTTGGAGCAACTAGGAATTAAGGACTGAACAAGTCGGCACTCCTCGGATCGGCACATATCCTCAGAAAAGTGCATGAAGTCTGAGGTCTCGGGAGGAGACTTGACTGGATATTTCTCCCCAGGGAAAAACCCTGTGCTTAATTCTACATAGTAATAATAATAATAATAATAATAATAATAATAATAATAAATTCATAATTAACAACTGCATCGACCTTAGCGGAAGATGGTTGCCTGGGATGTCCAGGGGCCTCCACTGTGATCAGCCAGCCAATAGACAGTAAACGCTCCCATTGCTAGCAATCCCTGCAACCCAGCTGTGAGCGCACACACAGAGGCATCCGGGCACCTGTCACACTGTGATAACAGTGGAAAAAAAGGGGGGCTAGAGGGAGGGAGGGAAGCAGAAAAAATAAGAAAACGCTAACGATGAAAACAACCACTAAAAGACAAAGGCCACACAACACCCTCCCAATGCAGCTCCAAATGGCCACTTCACTGAGACAGCATGACCTACATAAGCCTGTGCACGTACGAATGAACCGCTGACCGCTAAGCAAACCGCTATATTGTGGACCTAAACACGTGAAAACCCAGCATCTTTGTTGTTAAACATTTGTAATAACAATTGTCTATTTACAGTGCAAACAGACAATCACCTTGAACACAAGAGACATTGTGGTCCGAAAAAGACAGTGTTGCATAAAAGGTTTTGTCCATCTCTTTGACATACAAGTGTGTTAAAAAGAATGAGAGAAAGTTGAAAAGTACCAAGACCTTAAGAGGGAGGTTAAGAAGATCTGGCATATTTGTAAAACAGTCACCATCATGCCAGTCACCATGGGGGCAAGTTCGTGTACTTTTTGGACAAAAAGTAAGACCTTCAAGAAACAACTAAAGAAAATAGGCTTGAATGGCAGCACTTCATTACTGCAGAAACGTTGCTTGTTGGGAACAGCAAAGAATCTTCAGAAAGACCCTCTTATAACAGTGAAGGCTATGGGTCATTTAGCTTGATGCCTAAGGCAAATATGAGAACCACTTTAGTGTGTTTAATTAAGTGAGATTTTGAAATGATAAAAAATACTGATACTAATAATGTTAATAATCATCATCATCATCCATGTCCTTAGAGTGAATGCAATTTGCAGTCTGAAAAAATTGAGTGCTAATTTATTCCAAATTGCACAAGAAAAATCATGTGATTTCTTACAAATAATAGACATGACAAAATATTGAGAAAGCCTCTAGTAACTGCAAGCAGAAGCAAGTCTCATGTATCACAAAATGATGCACAAATTGGGCCATGTGATTGGCTATCTGTGGCTTTGATCAATGATCAATCAGAATGCTCAGTTTATTACTCCTTTTTGCACTGATCGAATAACCTCTCTTCTGCATTTTTTACCAGAAACTGCATTTCCCTCAGCCAATCAGAATGGTTAAATGTTTTGATATATATTACTGTATTAGACAAAATAAATAATATAGCAATCTACGTGATAAGCAAAGGAAGGCTTAATAAGCAACAACCAAATACTTGCTCTATAATGAGGCACAAAAGGAGGTTAAATGTCCATCATACAAAGACAGATGAAAGTGTTCAATACACAAGGAATTATATTTACCTCCTACTAATCAAGTTCAATGTCCATACTGTCAGTTACGAACCAAGTTTTTTCATTTTATGGTCCAAGTGTGAAGCACATGGACATGAAATCAATGATCCATAATTTACTGTAAGGACCTAGAAAACGAGCTTAGTAAGATATTTATTACAATATATATCACTGAGGTATTTATAGCAGGAATGACGCAAAGGAAAATAGTTCAAAGTCGTGCAAGGTTGCCACAACAACTGCACATCAAAACCCGAAAAACAAATGAATCTTCTTGGCTTTTTGAAATATGTAGTTACTTCCAAGACTGAAACAGTTTTACAAGTTTACGTAACAACATGAAAAACTTGCTAAAGAATGTTTTATCAAAATTTCAAATTAAGTGGGCAGTACAGCATTCCATTCTCTGGAAAATTAATAAGCCTCAGTAAATCAGCCTATCACAGCACACATACATTATTATCTGAGAGATACAACAATCTTTTTGTATATGCCTAACTTTAAATCAGACAAGGCTTTTCTTCTACCATGATCCTTTCTTATAAAGATCGCAAAGGAAAAACTGATCAAAAAGCAAAAATGTCATTTCATTGAGAATTTTTAACAGTCATGATGCCTGAATAAACATTACCCCAGAGATTCCACAAACATGCTGCCTCAGATAAATGGGTTAAAAATTATTTATTCAAACTATGCAGTTTACATTGACCTTATAAATAAAAGTTAATTTTTAAATATATTTTCCCAGAAACCATTATAATTATTAAAAGGTGAAAAGCCTAAGCTAATTGGCTTGTGGTATATCTTTCTTTACTCCTGTGCTTAATTAATTTAATTGACCATTAAAAAGGGTGTGTCGGCACAAAGGAAGAAATCTGTTGACTTACTGAAAAATACTGAACAAAAGTATAGTATTTGATTGAGTTTTAGAACTGAATATACAGGTAGCTGCTGATTTTACGCTCCACATAATTAGCGTAACATCTCCAAGTCTACTTTGCAATCATCAAATTCATATTGAAAGGAAGCGACCGTTCAACACTGACGTATTTGGGGCATTTTTGTTGCGTTTGAAATCGTCATTGTTCCTTTATAAAGCGCCAGCCTTCAAACGATGGTTGCAAAGGCGATGACTGTTGCTTCCGAGCGCAATCTTTTCAACTTGCATTGATCGCATGGGAATAATTTTTGGCAAACTTTCGGTCGCAATATATAATCTTGTACCTCTCCTTTTCGCCATTTCTGAGAAAACCCCTAGAAAAGCATCGTGTTCGAGAAAATTCGAGCAAAAAACGTGTCACTTTCCCTAACATCACAAACAATTGTTTTATTTATACTTTAAAGGGCGAGATAGAATTCCGACAACTTTAAAACAAGTTTCGATTCCTTTCCGGCTTGAATCGGTGTTGAAATAAACCGGTCTGAGTAAATGGATTATCGAGGGTAATTTCCATAATGGCGTCCACATTTTTCTAACTTCTCAAGGAGTATTATACCACTGAATTGCCGGTTTAAAGTAAAATTAGTTATGCGAATTTAACACAATGTGCTTTCCTGGGCTTTCGTGCTAAAAAGGTGATCACATATCTCAATTCACAAAGGACGGGTCTGTAAATATTGGAAAATGCTTGCGGATGACGCCTGACACAGAAAAAGCTGTTAGCAAAATAAACTTCTCGAAGTATCCAAGACAATTAATTCTCGATGAGACAGAAAAAAATACTTTTGTGCATTAATGGATTTTTTGTCTAGAAAGTGTGTTATTCACTAGGGTAAGGCCAAATCGCCGGGCGAAGGGATTTTCTGCAGCATGCATAATGTTCATTAGTTTTCATTCGATGACCCGAGAGTCTAATTATAGCAACAAGAAAAATCGACCTTGGGATCTTGAGGGCGACAGTTTCAAATGAAGTTTCACCCGCTTGTTTAGTGCATCTCACGGAAGATTGAAAACGTCAACTTCTTTCTCCTTTCTCGGAGAGAATTAGATATGCTCATATGCTTTCGGATCAAATTATCAAACACCAGCAGCTCTGATAAAAGCCAGAGTGAAAGAAGCGACGAAATCAAACCAAAAACATGACTTGAGGAATATTTTCAAACAACTTTTTCCATCCCGGCTAAAGAATTAAACTTACTTCTACTGTATCCGCTAACACCTTTGTTCGATGCAAACGTTTACAGATACAATGGCCAAATATTGTCACATAATGAGACGTGAATCGCAAACGACATGCAAGTTGGGTTTGGACAATAGGACAAAGGCATTTCATGAAAAAAAGAAGAGAAAGGTTGTAACCATTGAAACGAGAACTTTAGCATTGATAAACTACGAGAGAAGCTACTGTTTACCAAAGCTCGTGGGATTAAAGCTAAAAATGATACGAAAACTGACTAAAGATGAGCTTCTGTACGAAATGGAACGTATGTCTTGCTAAATCAAAGGACCCACTTACCAGCAAAAGAATCCTTGATCAAAGTGAAGGACAGAAATCCCCAAAAGATAAATGAACATTTGGCCATTATTGCTAGTTACGTTACGAAACTTTTCCTTCGTGCGACTTCGATTATTTTTAAGTTGCAAATTCTGATGGCATTCGCATCTGACAAAGAAACATTCAAGAAAGCTATTGTGTTTCACTCTTCTAATCGTTGTTCATTTCGACTTTTTGATTGACAATCGCGTGGAAGTGACATAGGCAGAAACACAAACAACCTATCGAATGACATAATCCCGTAAAATCGGCAACAAATCCCCCAAACCAACAATATTTTTGATTTTCAAGAGGTTTGAATCTGCCATTGATATTTACTTAAAGTGTTAAACATTTCAAGTCGTTGAATTCGTCAAAAATTCTTCAACGGACCCCGGAACTGAGTCGCTAATGGAGACCAGACAATGAACACATGTGTGGGGTGAGTGATGTTTTAAATCATCAATCACCTTGGAAGTCTGGAGTAATCACAACTTCTTATAACACGAAAGGCAAAAATATACTAAGCAGTAGATGCACTACACTGTTCACTGGGAAAACATGAATAATAATGGCAAACTGAAGCACTTTTCACGAAATGTTTTTACCGTGAGCTGAGTCTAAAAATTAACTTGCATTGTTCTTTTCTCGTCGGCAACTTGGGTTTTTGTCGCCGACATCTTTGTATGAACAAACACAGGTTTTTAAAGGCCAGCTACCAACTGGATTGATAAGTAATCAAAGAGTTGATTATTGTCTTAACTCAAACGGGTTGAATGAAAATCACTTTTGCCGAATTCCCTGCGCCCAAAAGAGTTCAAACAAATCGTGTCGCAATTTTAGCGTACAGGTCACACCTTCGCAAATCTGTCAACAGCGGTGGAAGACCGGCGAATGTTGAATAGGGTATTTCCGTGCAAAAAGGAAAGAAAGCAAAAAGTCGAAAGCATACCTTTCGTACATACCTTATCTCGGTTCACAGCAT
>NC_090893.1:42190795-42195795 GCF_036669925.1 Montipora capricornis
TCGTAAGTCATGTCTTATGGCCTGTCGTGAGCTTGTCGCATGCGACAAAAATCGCACCGTGTAAATCGGCCCTAAAAGCTGACGTTTCGACCGTTAGCCCTTCGTCAGAGCGAATCGAGGAATTGTGGGTTACGTGTAGTTTTTATAGTAGAGTAGGAGCTACGCTATTGGTGGTAACATGGCAACGTGAAAATAGGAATATATTAGTTTAAATTAAAAGCGTTCGTTAATACCGTGAGGATTAAGGGTGCCGATTTGGAAGATGAATTGAATTGGGTCTGATGACCGCAACGCCTCTGATTGGTCCGCAACCAACTAACTGCAGTGGGATTATTATATGACTAGCTCCATGAGCGGCAAGATGAACCAAATCCCGCACTGTGATTGGCTACCCGAGCGGGCAAGATGGAGCTATCTTGCCCGCTCGGGATTTCTCACTTGGTCCCGCAACTTCGTCTCGGTTTTTCTAGGCCGTTTTTCCTTTAATACAACACAGCGAGTAGTAGTTTCTTTCTGTGTTTTTTAATCCGACATCAACACTAACTTTGCGCGGGACTGGTACAAGCTTTCCTAAGGGGGGTACAGTCGCTACAATATGGTCGCGGGTACACGAGACAACCCTCCCCCCGAGTTACCCACTCATTAGTTTAAAAAATTATATCAACCGTTTACATGAGGTGGCGAGAGACAACTCGGGTGGCGGGACAACTCGGGGAGGCGAGTTGTCTCTCGCCCCGGCAGGTAGGGTAACCCTGGCAGGTGAGACAACTTGTTCGCATGTAAACCGTTTGGCTCGACCACCCGAGACGAGACAGCAAAATAAAAATCAAAGAAGCAACAATTTGGGGAGCTTATACATGTTTTTAGTTTACTTTCGAAAGAAAAAGTTTTTTCCCGCCATAATTCTCAACGCTGTCAACGGAAAATTCTCGATTCATAAACAGCCTTTATTTAAACTACATATTAATGCTGCGTTAAGATTGTCAGTCCATTTGCTGAATGTGAAAACGCAACTATACTTAACAAAAAAGAAAGGCAAATGATGATACGCATTTTTTGAAGATGCGATGCGTCTTAAAATACATGCATAATTAAGTAAGGTCAACTTTGTCTCGCTCACGCAATTCTCATATAGACGCTCGGTAAAGTTGTCTCGGGAAGGAGGGCTGTCTCGGGTAAGCGAGACCATATAAACAAGCCCTTAATGTCCCGATTTTCCCAACAGTGTGGTGACGCCTATATCAACGAAACAAATCCTACAAATTGACGGCTTGTCACATATTGTCTCTTGCGAACGTAGGTTGGAAATGGTTGAGAAATCTTTTCAATGTGTTTTCGATTCATTGTCTTTTGGAATTCCGGCTTTAGTCTGTATTTGTTTTTGGCGTGTTTGTGGTGGGGAGTCAACAGAGAAACGTTTGTATTGTGTTTCAATGAAACTGTTGCTGGTCACAAAAGCTCGAAAATTATCTTGTTCCAACGCTCTCTCTCTCTCGTCCCTCTCTTATAAGAAGTTGCTTGGTATCTACAGAAAACAGGCAAAATCAAACATGTTTCTTTCATCTTTGGCGTAATGCAGATTTGTGCTTGACGTAAGCCGTTTGCTGTTTGTGTTTAGTATCGTTTGACTGATCTTTGTTTTCGACCACTTAGGCAGTCCATTACAAGTCCAATTTATCAACCCATGCATCTGGTCTATGGACTAGGGCTCGGTGCAATACAAACAGTACCACATCCAAGCTTACTTTACACACATGCCTCACAAAAAAGAGGATCGACAACGAAGATAAATATCTAACCTGAACATTTCTTCACACTTCACTCTGGCTAAAAATGTTAATTACTTTTTCAAGTGTTTGACTATTCCCGAGGCCGGCAAAGCTCTCCAGAAACAGCAAATGGCCGTTTTTTATACTGGAGACGCATAATTCGTCTGGGACGAACTTGGGCAAACATTTTTTCTGCGTCTATTAAATTCGTCTTGTATAAAGACGGCCACAAGACGCATTATGCGTCTGGACGAAGAATCTGTTTTAGTGTGCGTCTTCGAAGACGAACTAAAACTGGAAAGTTCGTCCAGACGCATTATGCGTCTAGTGCCCGTCTTTATACTAGACGAATTTAACAGACGCAGAAAAAATGTTTGCCCAAGTTCGTCCAAGACGAATTATGCGTCTCCTATAGTTCGTCCCGTCTTTACACTAGACGGATAACATGAGAGACGAACAATTCGTCTGGACGGATTATGCGTCTCTAGTATAAAAACGGCCAATGGCCGTTTTTTTATACTTGAGACGCATAATTCGTCGCGGACGAACTTGGGCAAACATTTTTTCTACGTCCGTTAAATTCGTCTAGTATAAAGACGGGCACAAGACGCATTATGCGTCTGGACGAAGAATCTATTTTATCGTGTCTTCGAAGACGCACTAAACTGGAAAGTTCTTCCAGACGCATTATGCGTCTAGTGCCCGTCTTTATACTAGACGAATTTAACAGACGCAGAAAAATGTTTGCCCAAGTTCGTCCAAGACGAATTATGCGTCTCATATAGTTTCGTCCCGTCTTTACACTAGACGGATAACATGAGAGACACATAATTCGTCTGGACGGATTATGCGTCTCTAGTATAAAAACGGCCAATGAAGGCAAGCTTCAATGGCAAACTTGTAAGGCTCCTCCTTGCCAACGAAAAATCATTTAATTGCGCCCGCGGCCTCGTTTCCTTGTTTTATAAATTGATCTATAGCTCTAACTATGGCTGTATAAAATAGACAGATATCAATATGTTTTTTTGATTTTGCTTAACAGCAAATCTGAGCTCGAGGTTTTCCATGAGCGAGAGACTTTTTCTAATAATCTCTGATAAACAAATTTATTCCGAAGCACAAAACCATCAATCAAAGATGAGAATAACGCAAAGTCAAATTGACTATTTCATCATCCCGTACGAGGGTTTCTCTTCGTGGCACCAACGGCCGGTTGTCTTAAAAGTTGTCAGAATCACCTAAAATGGTTTCCACAATGCTTTAAAAGCTCGTTTAGTGAGTTTGTAGCAGCCCTTCAAAATATATATCTGTTCGGATGTTCTACGGGAATTTCAGGTTGCTGTAGAACGTCCTTCATGGCTTTTTTGCCTTGTCCTGAAGTTAAAGAAATCGTGACGGGTCTGATAAAAAAAAACTTTACATTAAGTAGTCGTCGTTTTTTCCCGCAAATTTTAGGGAACGTTTGCCCTTAATATGATTCTCAAAAAAACTACGGCCAAAATGATAGAAGTTATAAATCTTCAAATTTTCTTCCAGCGTCACAGTTCACTCTTACTCAGCTTAGCAAAATTTAAACGTTCTTCAATGTGGTTTCGAAATTTCTACGCATCTCTTCGCACTCTTCACACTTCATTACTTTTCTGAAATAGCTAAATCTCTGTTCAGAAGAAATGTCGAAAAAATCTTACTACACCTCGAAAGTTTAAGTTCGAATATTTGAAAATGTTAACCCACCATCCTTCCGAACAGACAATTACCGAAATAATAATTACTCGTTGGGTGCCCATGTTCTTTTGCTAGAAAAATCTCATAAAATTTTGATGAACTCTCCTATTGTCAGCAGAAAGTTGTCAACTGCCTCGTCTGTGAGTCACTACAATGTGTTGTTATTTGATTGGTAGGAATCGATGAATTCAGCATTCCCAAAATAGAGCGCAGGAGACAAGAAAAATCTGGTTTGGAAAGACTAAATGAACTGAACCTCAAGTCTTAGAAATCATTTTATACCCGCAGTTTTTGCTTCCACTTCACAGAAGAGTTTTCCTGAAAGAACCAGTGCACAATGGCATTCCAGCTAGCTCTGCTTTTTACTGGGGATTTTCGTTGGGACATTTGCCAAAACTTCTGTGCAAACAACAAAAAGCCCTGGTATTAGTAAACCCCAGTGCAACGTGAATAACAACTTTTACGCCGGACCACACTGCTGTAAGAAGATCGAGCAGCAACTCACACTGAGATCAAAGAAGCAATAACTGCGCTGAAAGCAAACGAATCTGGCGGCTCTCAAGACAAAGGTCTGCAGTTATACATTTTAGATACATTTACTTCGAAGACACCAGTCGGGTTAGAATTTTCACATCTGTTCCGTCGCAAAAATCAATCAAATTACGATCAATTGCTTTTGAAATATTCGCTAGCTCCGTATAGTATTTCCCTGTGTGATGTCTATTCAACTTTTTAGAGGATAGAGATAACGATGAAACCAAAACATATCTAACAGGAATTCATCCCGCTTATGTAATTTTTAGTCAACAAGAACTGCGCCGATGTTTACAATTCTGGCGAAAAGATAAGTGGTGTGTACAAAAATCGATCCCGATGGTCTGGGAGAATTTGAAGTGTACTGTGATCACAAAACTGCCGGCGGAGGATGGACGGTCTTTCAAAAAAGACAAGACGGCTCCGTAGATTTCTTCCGCGCGTGGGACGCCCTACAAACGAGGCTTTGGTAATCTAAACGGAGAGTTTTGGCTTGGACTGGACAAGATTCACCGCCTGACTGTAAGCAGCAGCAACAAGCTTCGCGTGGACTTGGAAGACATTCATGGAAATACAGCATTTGCCGAGTACAGTTCAGTTACAGTGGCAAGTGAGCGAGCAAAATACCAGCTGAGTTGGGGGGGAAATATTCAGGTTTGCAAACTCTGGTGATTTAATAAACAACCCTTTGTTAATTAAGATAGACACACTTTCTCATTTCAACTAGGTGTGCAGTCTGTCTCTAACTGATAGAACTCAGTTCTACTGTGATGTCAAAGAATTTTATCTCGCTTTGACTGACAGAATAAGTTGTATATGTAAGCCAGTGAGTTAGCTAAAAAAAAAAGAACAGAGCAAGAAACTGAAAAAACCTGGTAATCATTTCACTCACGTGGTGATAAACACGTTACATCGATTTCATGTCGGTGGCAAGTAGAGACAACAAACAATCTCAAGTGCGTCTTAAGAATT
>NC_090893.1:42200795-42208295 GCF_036669925.1 Montipora capricornis
AATCTATCGCCCGTCGAGACGAAATCAAAGTGAGCAGTATTTACCTGAAGTACATGGTAATTTGACACAATTGAGTTTCTTGTCTCACGCACGCACCAAAACCATTTGCCAAGCCTTAGCCTCCTAGACGTTCTGAGTCTACAATCGATTGTAGAAAGACTGTAAACGACTTCACTCCAGAACTGAAATCTGTGATAATTGTATTCTCACCACACAGATCATCCTATGACATGAGCGGACAAAGAAATAACTCTGGACAGGCCTCTGATACCTCAAGGGACGAGAACATTGGTCAACAATTACGTAAATATTTTTTTTTTAGAGCTTCACCCCCCCCCCCCCCCCCCCCCCCCCCCCCCCCCCCCCCCCCCCCCTGACTTCCCTTAGCCAAGTTAAGATCTACAGGCTTTGTTTCATCGCCTTTAGACAATCTATTTCAACATAAATCAGGGGAGATGGCGTTGCACTACTAAATCCGACAGGAAATGTGTACAATTTTATTATTTATCAACGCAAAAAAATCAACACAATAGGCCTGTGATGCCTCAGAATAATCTAAGAGATCTGTCGGAGGAATCTTTAGAATTTCTTCGGCCAAGTTCGAGATCTACAGACCTTTGAAATATAGTTTAGATAAACGAACTCAACTTTAAATGAAGGAGCTGGTGCTTCCACTTTTTCTCCGAGAAGGAATATTTGCTATGTATGTCATTATCACCTACTATGAAACAAACAGTTTCTGTGGCCTGTGATACCTCAAGAGAGGGCGCTTTTGTGATGATCCCGGCATGAGACTGACCAATAACGGAAGAAACTTTCTGGATTCTTCTCTAGACTTCGTTCCGGCCAAGTTTAATATCTCAACGTGACCCATTAAGCTGGAGACTGTGCAGAACTAACTTTTGATGGAGAAAACAAATACTGAAACTAACCTGATCAAGGAAACAATATTAAGGCCGTTACCTTATACTAATAGGAAAAGGAAAAAAAAAAAAAAATGTATTGAATATGCTCGTCTCTAGCAATGCTTTTAAGGGATAAGAAAGCCCGTGAGCTTCAAGCTCGATTGTGGACATTCAAGAGACCTGGGGACAAAGCCCTGCAGGGATCCCGTCTAAAAGGTCTTCTAATCACATAAATACCTGACCTCTTTAACCTAGAAGCGGATTGATGTCTTAAGGGTATTGTGCCAAAAAATGCCTTCACAGTCCAGACTTTTCCAAAAAGGAAGCACAAGGTGAAGCTCTTGGCCTTATTTCAGTAAAAAAAAAAAAAAAGGCGTTTTTTCTCGTGTTGTGGAGGCGGCTTTAGACGCCTGAGAGATCGCAACTATGAATAGTAAACAAAATAAACAATAGGTGAATAGAGGAGAACAGATTTTAATGGCCTAAATCGAATATCAACAATCGAGAAAAGAAAGTGGTTTAGCCATCTAATTTTCTAATGGCAACCAAAAGTTTCTGGAAATTAAAACCCTACTTACACGTTCACGGAAACGGAGCGACACCGGTAATCAATCTTTAGAACACCTGGCGCAGATTTTAATTAATCAACCTTACTGTTGTTTTCGTTCACTGCATGTATGTACATTGTTCGACCACCTACAAGTTTTCATATATCCAAGATGGCGGCATTGATAAGGATTGCACTCATTAATCAGCACTCATCTGCACATGGGGACAATAGAACCTGACTTGTTAAATTAACCAGTTTCGAATTCTGCATTTTTCTATGTTTTAGAACGCGTTGGATTGACCGTATTCCGGAATAGGTATACATGGAATAGAAGTTGGAAATCCTTCGTTTTTACGAAGATTCACATTAACATTGTCAAACCTCTGCTAAAATGCTATATTAAACATAGCTTTATTATCCTTGTTGCTGCAAACGCCACACATAGTGTTCTAAATCATCACTCCAGGTATTCTTATTCCGGAATAGGGTCAATCGAACGCACCCGTAATGTACCTTATTAAAGTTATTCAACGTTTCAATGTGTCTCACATCATCCACTTTCATTCAACATCACTATTCAACTCTTTTAACAACTTTGGCACTCATCAGTTTTGATTCTTGATAATGATGTTTGAATTAATCTATGCTTTTTTCGATATATTAAAATCCAGCTTGAAAGAGAGGGTTTGAGGACAAAGACAAAGGAAAGTGGATGATATGCAAAATATCCTTCACATTCATTCCAACCTGTTTCTATTGTTTTTGTCCTCACTGCCTCACTATCAAGCTGCATGTTAGAGAAACATTTATGATTGTTTGCTGCACCCTCTCAGATCACTGGCAGTTATTAGGTGGAACTCAGAAATAAATAGTCTTTGGCATAAGAGCAATAAATTTAGGGTTAGGGTTAGTGTACTTTAAATAAAATCAAAGACATACTAGATGTGATTTCAAATATTTTAAGTATCGTTTTCACTGTCACGCAATAAAAAATAAATCGAAAACCATCCAGTGGAAAAAGTCAAGAATTCGTGATGTTGTAGAAGATAAATGAAGAAGACACTTCTCCAAGTTTTAGGCCTGTGCGTTTCCCCAAACTTCAGATATTCGTCGAAATGTTTCGCAGAAATTTACAGAGCCCAGTATGAAAATGCCATGTTGGTGCACATCTGTGGTGCACCAATATGGCGGCCGGAAAATAGTGTCAACATCTGTTACTTACTTTGGCTATCTAGGCGAGTGATCATCTGTACTGAACAGACAGCTATTTACCTAAGCACTTTTCCTAATGCTTTAAATTCTAAAAAGGCTCAAAACCATGAGATAAATATATATTTCTCAATAAACTCGATTCGTCGCCTCGTGTCACGCACCGCTATAACTCAGAAATTCAAAATGCTCTGGTTTCCAATTGAGCTATTGAGCTTTAAAATTGAGCTGGTTTCCAATTGAGCTATTGAGCTTTAAAATTGCAAATGGATACAAATTTACCGCCTCTTATGCCTGATGAGGATAACAACTTTCGTGGCTCTTTAGTTTTGGATTTTAGAAAATGATGACGTCACGTGAAAACGATCTATGCCATGAGTCATATTTCAAAATCAGTATACAAAATTCCATTTGCCTTATGGCAAATGAAATTAAGGACAACTTTTAAACGTCACAAAAATTTGTTTATTTTACTACAATAAAGGAAACTAATTTTCACAGATGGAAATTTTAAAACTGGCTGGAACACCTCTGTTCACAGTTAATCAACAACAACATAATAATATTATTAATTAAAATAATTTGGCATGTCATATATTCCATATAGGATGATGAAAAACACATACAATAATAATGATGATGATGATGATAATAATAATAACTAGTAGGTGCATTGGGTTCAGAGTCAAAGAAGCTGGCAGGCCACTTGGAGCAACTAGGAATTAAGGACTGAACAAGTCGGCACTCCTCGGATCGCCACATATCCTCAGAAAAGTGCATGAAGTCTGAGGTCTCGGGAGGAGACTTGACTGGATATTTCTCCCCAGGGAAAAACCCTGTGCTTAATTCTACATAGTAATAATAATAATAATAATAATAATAATAAATTCATAATTAACAACTGCATCGACCTTAGCGGAAGATGGTTGCCTGGGATGTCCAGGGGCCTCCACTGTGATCAGCCAGCCAATAGACAGTAAACGCTCCCATTGCTAGCAATCCCTGCAACCCAGCTGTGAGCCCACACACAGAGGCATCCGGGCACCTGTCACACTGTGATAACAGTGGAAGAAAAGGGGGGCTAGAGGGAGGGAGGGAAGCAGAAAAAATAAGAAAAACGCTAACGATGAAAACAACCACTAAAAAACAAAGGCCACACAACACCCTCCCAATGCAGCTCCAAATGGCCACTTCACTGAGACAGCATGACCTACATAAGCCTGTGCATGTACGAATGAACCGCTGACCGCTAAGCAAACCGCTATATTGTGGACCTAAACACGTGAAAACCCAGCATCTTTGTTGCTAAACATTAGTAATAACAATTGTCTATTTACAGTGCAAACAGACAATCACCTTGAACACAAGAGACATTGTGGTCCGAAAAAGAGACAGTGTTGCATAAAAGGTTTTGTCCATCTCTTTGACATACAAGTGTGTTAAAAAGAATGAGAGAAAGTTGAAAAGTACCAAGACCTTAAGAGGGAGGTTAAGAAGATCTGGCATATTTGTAAAACAGTCACCATCATGCCAGTCACCATGGGGCAAGTTCGTGTACTTTTTGGACAAAAAGTAAGACCTTCAAGAAACAACTAAAGAAAATAGGCTTGAATGGCAGCACTTCATTACTGCAGAAACGTTGCTTGTTGGGAACAGCAAAGAATCTTCAGAAAGACCCTCTTATAACAGTGAAGGCTATGGGTCATTTAGCTTGATGCCTAAGGCAAATATGAGAACCACTTTAGTGTGTTTAATTAAGTGAGATTTTGAAATGATAAAAAATACTGATACTAATAATGTTAATAATCATCATCATCATCCATGTCCTTAGAGTGAATGCAATTTGCAGTCTGAAAAAATTGAGTGCTAATTTATTCCAAATTGCACAAGAAAAATCATGTGATTTCTTACAAATAATAGACATGACAAAATATTGAGAAAGCCTCTAGTAACTGCAAGCAGAAGCAAGTCTCATGTATCACAAAATGATGCACAAATTGGGCCATGTGATTGGCTATCTGTGGCTTTGATCAATGATCAATCAGAATGCTCAGTTTATTACTCCTTTTTGCACTGATCGAATAACCTCTCTTCTGCATTTTTTACCAGAAACTGCATTTCCCTCAGCCAATCAGAATGGTTAAATGTTTTGATATATATTACTGTATTAGACAAAATAAATAATATAGCAATCTACCTGATAAGCAAAGGAAGGCTTAATAAGCAACAACCAAATACTTGCTCTATAATGAGGCACAAAAGGAGGTTAAATGTCCATCATACAAAGACAGATGAAAGTGTTCAATACACAAGGAATTATATTACCTCCTACTAATCAAGTTCAATGTCCATACTGTCAGTTACGAACCAAGTTTTTTCATTTTATGGTCCAAGTGTGAAGCACATGGACATGAAATCAATGATCCATAATTTACTGTAAGGACCTAGAAAACGAGCTTAGTAAGATATTTATTACAATATATCACTGAGGTATTTATAGCAGGAATGACGCAAAGGAAAATAGTTCAAAGTCGTGCAAGGTTGCCACAACAACTGCACATCAAAACCCGAAAAACAAATGAATCTTCTTGGCTTTTTGAAATATGTAGTTACTTCCAAGACTGAAACAGTTTTACAAGTTTACGTAACAACATGAAAAACTTGCTAAAGAATGTTTTATCAAAATTTCAAATTAAGTGGGCAGTACAGCATTCCATTCTCTGGAAAATTAATAAGCCTCAGTAAATCAGCCTATCACAGCACACATACATTATTATCTGAGAGATACAACAATCTTTTTTGTATATGCCTAACTTTAAATCAGACAAGGCTTTTCTTCTACCATGATCCTTTCTTATAAAGATCGCAAAGGAAAAACTGATCAAAAAGCAAAAATGTCATTTCATTGAGAATTTTTAACAGTCATGATGCCTGAATAAACATTACCCCAGAGATTCCACAAACATGCTGCCGCAGATAAATGGGTTAAAAATTATTTATTCAAACTATGCAGTTTACATTGACCTTTTAA
This sequence comes from Montipora capricornis, assembly GCF_036669925.1. NCBI lineage: Eukaryota > Metazoa > Cnidaria > Anthozoa > Scleractinia > Acroporidae > Montipora > Montipora capricornis. Next base: position 42,206,491 of record NC_090893.1, read on the forward strand.
ATAAAAGTTAATTTCTAAATATATTTTCCCAGAAACCATTATAATTATTAAAAGGTGAAAAGCCTAAGCTAATTGGCTTGTGGTATATCTTTCTTTACTCCTGTGCTTAATTAATTTAATTGACCATTAAAAAGGGTGTGTCGGCACAAAGGAAGAAATCTGTTGACTTACTGAAAAATACTGAACAAAAGTATAGTATTTGATTGAGTTTTAGAACTGAATATACAGGTAGCTGCTGATTTTACGCTCCACATAATTAGCGTAACATCTCCAAGTCTACTTTGCAATCATCAAATTCATATTGAAAGGAAGCGACCGTTCAACACTGACGTATTTGGGGCATTTTTGTTGCGTTTGAAATCGTCATTGTTCCTTTATAAAGCGCCAGCCTTCAAACGATGGTTGCAAAGGCGATGACTGTTGCTTCCGAGCGCAATCTTTTCAACTTGCATTGATCGCATGGGAATAATTTTTGGCAAACTTTCGTTCGCAATATATAATCTTGTACCTCTCCTTTTCGCCATTTCTGAGAAAACCCCTAGAAAAGCATCGTGTTCGAGAAAATTCGAGCAAAAAACGTGTCACTTTCCCTAACATCACAAACAATTGTTTTATTTATACTTTAAAGGGCGAGATAGAATTCCGACAACTTTAAAACAAGTTTCGATTCCTTTCCGGCTTGAATCGGTGTTGAAATAAACCGGTCTGAGTAAATGGATTATCGAGGGTAATTTCCATAATGGCGTCCACATTTTTCTAACTTCTCAAGGAGTATTATACCACTGAATTGCCGGTTTAAAGTAAAATTAGTTATGCGAATTTAACACAATGTGCTTTCCTGGGCTTTCGTGCTAAAAAGGTGATCACATATCTCAATTCACAAAGGACGGGTCTGTAAATATTGGAAAATGCTTGCGGATGACGCCTGACACAGAAAAAGCTGTTAGCAAAATAAACTTCTCGAAGTATCCAAGACAATTAATTCTCGATGAGACAGAAAAAATACTTTTGTGCATTAATGGATTTTTTGTCTAGAAAGTGTGTTATTCACTAGGGTAAGGCCAAATCGCCGGGCGAAGGGATTTTCTGCAGCATGCATGATGTTCATTAGTTTTCATTCGATGACCCGAGAGTCTAATTATAGCAACAAGAAAAATCGACCTTGGGATCTTGAGGGCGACAGTTTCAAATGAAGTTTCACCCGCTTGTTTAGTGCATCTCACGGAAGATTGAAAACGTCAACTTCTTTCTCCTTTCTCGGAGAGAATTAGATATGCTCATATGCTTTCGGATCAAATTATCAAACACCAGCAGCTCTGATAAAAGCCAGAGTGAAAGAAGCGACGAAATCAAACCAAAAACATGACTTGAGGAATATTTTCAAACAACTTTTTCCATCCCGGCTAAAGAATTAAACTTACTTCTACTGTATCCGCTAACACCTTTGTTCGATGCAAACGTTTACAGATACAATGGCCAAATATTGTCACATAATGAGACGTGAATCGCAAACGACATGCAAGTTGGGCTTGGACAATAGGACAAAGGCATTTCATGAAAAAAAGAAGAGAAAGGTTGTAACCATTGAAACGAGAACTTTAGCATTGATAAACTACGAGAGAAGCTACTGTTTACCAAAGCTCGTGGGATTAAAGCTAAAAATGATACGAAAACTGACTAAAGATGAGCTTCTGTACGAAATGGAACGTATGTCTTGCTAAATCAAAGGACCCACTTACCAGCAAAAGAATCCTTGATCAAAGTGAAGGACAGAAATCCCCAAAAGATAAATGAACATTTGGCCA
>NC_090893.1:42220795-42235795 GCF_036669925.1 Montipora capricornis
GGAGATGTAGATCGATAGTAAGTGAAGAAATGCAGAGGAGCCAGGACAAGGGTTGGTAAGCGTTGAGGATGTCAATATGGTGATTGCCAACCTCAAAACGTATCATATATCATATCAAAAATTTGGTTTTATCAACGGAGTTGATAATGTAAATTGGCCACCGTACAGAGATTCTAAAAGCTGACGAAGCTCTGACGAAGGGCTAACGCTCGAAACGTCAGCTTTTAGAATCTCTGTACGGTGGCCAATTTACCTTATCAACTCCGTTGATAAAACCAAATTTTTGTATACTACTTCCCCACCGACGCAGCACCACAGTTTCTTTAGAAACTACCCCTTCATTCATATATCATATCATATATCTTTATTTACCCTCGGATTTTAGAGTAGCTTGGGTAGCTAGTATCTCCGAACATTTACCCTCCCAACCACGATACACCACAGAAAACAGACCACAACACCGGAAACTCCATGCCCTACTCTTTATGCAATGATTTGGGTTAAGGTTAAGGTGAACGTGTTTTTCGAAACGACGTAACATCATATCGATTAAGGAATACTGAAAATAAATTGGCTCTTGCGCAGCCCCGAACCAATTATTTAAGGAAGAGTTTCTTTTACAGCCTATCCTGTGACCTTCGTGCAGCAACATCTTTTCGTGACTTTAAATTTAATCTACGTCACCGCAGTATTGAATGAGTTTTTACACGGCATCCTTGTAACGCAGCTTTTAGTATGTAGTTAATAGTATTTGAGGTTAGCTAGTTTAGTGAGGGATAATTTTAGTTACATTTTTATCTTTTATCTCCATCTCAATAGTACCAATTCAATAGTGTGTGGGTTCTTTTACGTCCCACAGGATTATAAACATTGAAGGGTTGTGAGACGGGGCCTACGGTTTATAGTTCTTATCCGAGGAAACTAGAGAGTCTAACTATTTGCATTTGTCATAAAGGGCAGCAATTTACATTGCGCAGAATGCTATTGTTTTTGGCGACATCTACTTGCGGTGCATAATTTTCGAATGTGCGGCATAATTAATTTCTCATTCAGAACTAGTCCGCTATGATTGGTCCGCCGATTTGGCTTTGTGAATATTTCGGTCTTTCGGTTTCTCTTCGGTGAATTCTACGGCTGTCAATCAAACTGTTCAGAAGACATATGCGAATATCAAGGTGTGATAAAGTTAACAATAGAGCCCTAATTAGGCTACTCTTGCTATTGAAAACAACTTTTGACAAGTTTCTGCAAAAAATTTCACAACTTTTGGTAACAAAAGGTAACTAAAATCTAAGCGTTAACTGAAATAGCTTCAGGTACTGTTACTGTTACTCACTCACTCACTCACTCACTCACTCACTCACTCACTCACTCACTCACTTCCACTCACTCACTCACTTCCTAAATGCAAAATAATTAAAAAATAATTTTATACCAATTGTATTACAAGTAATTGTATGATCTTTTTAGTTAATTAGTTATTCAAGTAGATATCATCACCTTTATTGCAACGAGACCGATACCTCCCTTTGGAGAGTAAGGCGCAATAAAGATTTACTGTTTACTGTTTACTCACTCACTCACTCACTCACTCACTCACTGGCCATAGACGATAGATTTCGTACCCCGAGCCTCGAGTTGAAATGTTTGGGAACGAGTTTCGGTGTGGCAAAACAAACGTTTTCAATCCCTCGGGACTCAACATGGTTTTCGTGTGATTAAGGCCTATTTTTACGCACCGTGTACCAAAAAGAGCGAACGAAGATAGTCGACTATATCATCACCTGATCAAACAGAATTAAGCACTTTGAATTCACTCGTCTGAAACTATACTTTATTTATTTGATGTCATTATAGCGACACATCGTCTAGTACTTACATCATAAAACTGAAACTACATACACCACAGTACTAAACTGACGATACTTACTTTATAATATTACAATATTACAAGAACTCGCCCAATACATTTACTTGTTAAGTGTACAGGTATACCCATAAGCACAGGTACAGTTTCAAGGAGAGTAATGTGTTGAAAGTATTCAGGTTTCATGACATCCCCATAGCGATACGTGTCATCCTTATTACCCTACAAAAAACAGTAGATTATGATTGATTTTAGATGTGTATATGAGTAATGAAACAAGCTGGGATAATGTTTACTGGTGCCGACAATAACAACAACAGCAATACTTTATTTTACCGTTCATTCGTGTGTATGGTTTTAAATGTATGCAGCTAATGTAAATTACTTAGATCATATAAGGCAGTGTCCCCACCTCCACCCCCTGAAATAAATGGGAAGTTAAACGAGTCAGAGAGCCAAACAAACCAATAAAAACACTATAATGGCAAAAAGGAGGCGTAATAACACTCGATAAATTTGGAGACAAAGACATACCCACAGGAAATAAAAACGGGAGTATTATTCATCATAGAGCAAAAGAGAGCATAAGAGAACAGACATAGCACTGTAAGTATTCCTTCATCATGCCTTCATTATGTTTTTTCATTAACTTTCCTTTTAAATACTCCAAGTCTAGTGGATTTGGTGGATACTTTGATAGCATTCTAAATCTTACGTTCTCTGAAATCGAACGTTAGTAAGCTCTGCTGAAGCAGTGACGGTTGAATATTAATGAAGAGCCATAAAATAAGGCCAGGGGTGAATTGATCAATTTGTTTATCTAAGAAAGTAATTGCTCAGAAACAAGCCTTTCACAAAACCCTGAAATACTCGATAAAATTGAAATCGCAATATCTGTTATTACCACTTCATCTATCAGAGCTTTTGCCCTAGAAATGGATATGGGCCCAAACATGGGTGGGGAAAAAGTACCCCTTCTCAAAACCGAGATCGGTCGATGATTTGCATCAGTCCTATTCCCACAATTTAAAGTGGTGATACTTCTGTTGCTTTCCAGTCAGAGGGGAACACTGGAAACGATAGCTAAATTTGAGTCAGTTTACAGTTTCTGTCATGCAAACCCTTGTAGATAACTGGAGCAGAGACTTTTAATGTTATAGATAATTTGCAATTTCCTTGAAACCAGTTGTTTACGATACCTTAACCCCGTTTACTATATTATCCCAAGAGAATGTGCTCGAATTGATCAGTGCTGAATTTTTGCCCATCCTGTCTGCTGTTGAGGCATCACGTGGAGAGGAATGTAGGAATAGGCATACATGGAATATTCCTGTTCCTACTTCATCAAAAAAATGTGCTCTAAGTGATTAGTGCTGAATTTGTGTCCTCCCTATTTGCTGTTAACGTTGTGGCATCATGCGGGGATAAGGGATCTTCATCCATGGCGTGAGAGGTCCGCTTTAAATATCTGTTGCGCAAAAAAATGAAGTGAAAATATCTCATCGTAGCACCAATGTAACTCAGCAAGCTCACGTACAGAATTACCGGAAAAGAGAACCAGGTGAGAGAGAATTGGGTGTGGAAGTAAACGAGTGTTACCATAGCAAGATTCTCAACAAGAAAAAGGAGATTGCAAAGCCACTGCATTCGTATTAACTGTCTCCGAGTGCTTTCATCGTGATCTTCAGCGTCAAAGTATAATCCTAATGACATATCATCTCTAAGCCAGTTGAGAAGTGAGAAACACACAGCCACTAAGGCTGCTTTCGATGTAAGCTTGTTGCGACCGTGATGCCAAATAGTATCAACGAGCATTAATGTCATCGAGTGTAAGCCTAGCACAAGAATAATCCACCATTGGTAGCTTACAATGAAGACGGTGATAGCCAGCAACCGGCTTGTTACCAACACGAATTGCGTCACAGCGAGGAGGAGTTTGTCTTTCATGTCCAGAACACCAATCTCATCATCGTGCATCATTTCGTCAAGAGTTGTATTCGACAGCGAGAGGCCAATAACGGATATTGGTAACGAGATGAACTGAATGAGCTTTATGGGTTCCTGTTGAGAGCCTATTGCGTACAGCTGGATGATGATATGAGGAGCTGATTCAAGAAGACCCTCAAAAAGCGAGTCCAACCTATTTTGGAGCAGGAGTGCGTCAGCGTTTTCAGACGCCCAGTTTGGTCGAGATGGTGGTTCCGTCTCTTTGTATTCTCCTCTCCTCTTTCGAATGTTTTGAAAATTGTTGAAGCACAGCATAAACACTCTTAATTTTACCAAGGCGGGAGAGAAAGGATGCAAGCCCCAAATAAAATCCTTTGGATGAACCTTGAAGCAAGTTGCTATTGCCGCCTCCATGTCTCTCCTTTTCGCACTCTCGATCGAAAATCGGCGCGAGAATGGATACATCAAACATGGCAAAACAACAAACGTAAGCCCCACTATAAACCATGTCAAGTGCTGTTCGCGGTAGAATGCCACCATTGTCAGGATATCAGTGATTGGATCTGCAAAAGCTAAGCAGGCTAAAGCAAAAAACAAGAAAGTGTCGAACGGAGTAATGCGATACAATTCTTGCAGAGTGAGCTCAAACGAGTCAGACATATCGGCACAGGGCTTTGGGTGTACGTAGCACTTAGTCATCGAAATCACAAACAAGAACTGAATTAAGTTTCATAGTTGAGATGATTGACTTAACGATGCATGAAAATAACAATACTTTCGCCATCGCAGAACTCTTTATTCTCAGGTAGTTTAAAGTGCTACTGTGACCAAAAAATCGATTCGCCTTTTTCTTTGGATTTCACAGTCTATGGCAATTAAACTCTAAGTGACCCAAGTGTTAAGCCTTGATTTAAAAGAGACACCTGCTTATTTCAACTGGACTTTTTCAATTTAATTGTCCGCCATTACTAACTTTAAAATCTTGAGAGAGCTGGATCGTGGAGAAAATGACGTCAAGACTCATGAGTTTAAGAATGTAATGCGTGTGTACCCTGCTGAATTAATATGCAGCACGGGAGTTTCGGGCTTTCAAACTTTTAAACTCGTGTTTTGCATATATAATAATCTGCATTTACATATTGAAATTTGAGCTGGGTGAGTAAATGACGTCACATTCTACAGATCCAACCCTTTGAGGTCCAATCGGTCAGTTTTGAACGTGCGTAATGAGGGACTGAAATCCAAAACTGCATTCAAAAGTAAACAGCCTTTAAATAACAGTCAAAGTCAGACAGGTGTTCAGCAAACACACTTTCATAATCCCAAGAAAAAAAGAAAGTGATTTTTTTTTGATAGTAGCACTTCAACAGAGAAATTTATTAAACGAACAAGACAATTTTCGGAATGATTCATTTTCTTTCAAAAATCCCAAATATAAGAGACAAAATAACATGTATAACAAGACCAATTGAAAACCTAACCTCAGTTTCGGCAGCATATACTTTGGTTGAAAGCTTGATTTTCTACTTGAAAGAACGTTGCAGTAGCGAAGAAGAAGTTTGTATTAAGATTTGTATTACGTGCTATTCCGAAACGTGTATTTGAAGAAGAAATAAAGCAAAAAAAGAAGGAGAAATGTTTAGTGAAGTAACTATTTATTACAGCCTTGCGGCTGAATTACGTACAGGCTATCTGCTATTTAAGCAAACAATTGCGTAACGTTTATTATTATTATTATTATTATTATTATTATTATTATTATTATTATTATTATCATCATCATCATCTTCCGTCGGGCGGATTACGCCCCCTGGTGGCAAAGTTTCTCACAATGGAAGAAAAGACGCCGCGTGCTTTCCTGTTGGTTTTCCAATGGTGTGGATTCGGAGATTCCTCACCCAGAAGGGTAACCCTAACTAAAGCTTCCGGCTCCTTCTGCCTGATTAGTTCCCTTTAAATTTGGTAGGGCACTCAACAAGTTCTACCTCTCCGGGCCAAAACTGCCCTTGGTGTAACGAAGTAACTTAAGGAGTGGCATCATTTTGTCCCCGGGCTGTAGCTCCCTCGTCGGATGCAGCTGAATGTCATACCCAGGACAGGTATTTAAACAGAAACGAAACGGGCGAATCCGTTTACAGTGCCGTTTTGCAAATTCTTGCATCTATACATTGTAATTCTATCACGAGTCTTATTACAGAGGATAGATGGTTACGGTAGCTAAGCAACACCAAAATGTTTAACAATTCAGAAAACATAAAGCTTTTTGTTGATTGATTTTCCTAAGTGAATGCGCATATTCATTCTCGAATAATTTGCATACAAAAAAGCCAAGTAATTTGAACAACCTTGCCAAGGGACGGGGAAAGCTGTTGCTAGTAGCTTATGCACTAATACAGCCCCAAGTCGTTATTCGCAGGCTTGTATGTATGGCTTATATTCATTTGCCGTTCAATGACGCAAATGCTTGCTCAATATTGGCCTAGAGCATGATCTATGACAAATAACAGGCCAATATCTCTAATTCATTAAAACAGTTATACGGGGAAACAAACCAGAAATGACAGCTTATGCCTTTCTTTTTGAAGTATTTCCCTATCTAAATCCCCTTATCTTGAATCCCTTTTTTATGTGAATGGTCGACATATTCGATATATAAGCTAAGAACCAGCAACGGCCTGATTATCACTTAAATCGAATTTCAGTGAAAGTCGTGAAACATTTTAATGTCCCTATTTTCTTTGAGGTGAATTAACTTAATTACCCTCTTAGAAAACTTTCAAAGCTCTCTCTTTATCTTGTATGTGAGCAAATTTTGAAGTCTCAGGAGAAAGCAGTTAAAGTGAGAGTGTGTTGTCTTCCGACTACATTCAAGGATGAGGATCTAACTGCATGTATGTATGTAGCTACAACCAGAAACAAAATTTAGCGGTTGAGATATTTCCCGAAAAGAGTCGCTTTCTTCCAATGCGCGAATTCCTCAGTCCCTGTTTTTGCTGTTTCTTTGTTTCTTTGGGGGAAGGGGGGGCAGAGGTCGTTATTGGTTATTGATGTAAAGACAGATTTTTTTTCAGTCATGTAACAACGCTTCTACACTAAACAGGGCAAAAGGAATTCATTGCAAGGCAATTGACTTAGAATTCAGGATCCAATTTTTTTTTTTCGTGCCGTAGGATTGTGGATGGGAAATTGGTCATGACCGATTCCGAATTCACGTCATCGTTCCATAAGAGAAGAATACCTGTAGTCCATGAATCATAAGAATTGATACGTGAGAAAAGAGCGTTTAACTTTTAACACATTGATAAATGTTATTGCTGAACGCAAGCTACAGCCTTTTCACAGAGCGCTATTTAAAGAGGAATAAAGAGAGATGGAGAGAGTTTTTCTGCTCTTATCATCGTTACCATTCTTTGCCGGTAATATTTTGCTTTTGTTGTCTTTGAAAAGCTAGAGCTATCTCGAACACATTTTTCCGATCTCTTTTCCGTCGTTTGTCATTCAAAGATTTGCATATGGTTAGTTCAGGAAAACGAGGAAACAGTTTTATCCTCTAACAAGCCGTCATTATTTGCTTCAATTTTCACCCATCTGTCAAATTGAGGAGCGCTTCTTCAACCGCGAAAAATGCCGTCTATGTATGTTTAGTCTTAATGTTGTAGAGTCCCCCTTCAACCTTTAGAACATTATGAAAACTGAAACTGTACATGGGTTAAACAGCTCGTGACAGAGGGTCAAAGCTTGACAGCACAAGGTAATTGAGGAAGATTAATTATTACTTAGTTTCCCGACTTTAGAAGGATAAATTTACACCGCGGTTTATGAAAAACATCGATAACCTGAATTCACTAAATAACACTATTCAAAAGTTGTTTATTCCGCTGCACTGTGATATTTGGTCTTTGGCAAGTGCTATCTTGGAGCAGACATTAACTTAATGGCTCGGATTGCAATTGGAAGGACGGTTTCTTTCCTTTTCTTCTTCGTTCATAGCTGCAGTGCTGGTGAGTATTAAAAGCAGTAGACATGAAAACCTCAGTTTCGCACTCGTAAGACAAATAAAAGTTGAGAAGCTCATAAAGAGAACACGCATGCTTGCCCATGTTAATAAGTTGCAATTGGTGATTAAATATGCTTGCGTACGTCTAACGTCAGTTCAGTGAACCAAATATACGTTGTTATGACCAGGAGGAGACTGAACCGAATTGAATTGGTCTCAGTGTTTTGTGTGGCTTTGGCTTTCAGAAGAACATTTAGTCTTTTTGCCACAAACTGACATAAAAAGCAATTGGTATTACTAGAATGAGCACTCGTCATAAAGAGAAAACTGTAAAATAGTCATGAACTCATTGGCAATTCTTATGAGCAACTTTGACGTACTTTGTAACTATATAATATGCCTTCGTTATGAACTTTTAGAGAACTACTTTTCCTTTTAGAGCACTGTGCAAGGGTTGATAATACCATTTGTAAGAGGAAATGCCACATTTAACCGTTTGAGAGCGTTCTGCTGTTAAATACAACTAAGTACATCTAGTCGGTAACCTTTGGCACTATTCTTAATTCGAGTTCCCTGCATAACATGGTTTTAATGCATTATCAATCTGTCTCTTGTGTTCTAATATAAAGGTCTGTATTATCATTTGCTGTGCCTGTATTAGCTTGTTTTTAAATCTAGTCGGTTCTGATCGACGGTTTCCAACAATGGAAGCGTTTTCCTTGCTTGATAATTACAGGGATTAGAAAAGGATTTGTCACCTTGTTAGAACGTCTCTGAGCTCCATTCTCGTGTCAACTTTAAAGTGGTGCGTGAACTTTTGTATCTTGAAATTTCTTTAGTTGAGACGGAGAAGGAAATAGAGAAATCTGCACCTTCTAGTATTGAGTCAGATTCAGTTCTGAGCTTTGTCCTTTTATTTTAGTATTAGTAGTATTATTAAGATTATTGTGGAGTTCCAAAGTGCTATCTTCTCGGCATTCAGTTTGCATTTCAAAAGTTCATGCCAGAATTCAAACTTTAAATTGGTGCTTTCATAGTAAACCTTCGAGTATTGTTGAGTTGTTTTAATTTCCCCCTATTTCAGTGCCGATTTATTTGCTCGCCTTAAGGAGGCTCTTCATCTCTGCATCACAGAGATTGAGGGAAATTTAAGGGACGTCTGTTCATTTGAGATTTCCAAAAGATTAATGACCTGTTTGACTGCTCATTCGATGACTCAAAGCGAGACGTCAATAAGGCAAAACCGGAACCCACCTAAATACCAACTGTCAAATACTATGATTAATGATTATTAATTACTGTCATCGGTTTCACATCAAAGAAGTTCCTTGTGAAAGCCGGCAGGTCCTTTGCACACGCGCACTACGGGTCACGGAATCGAACACCCAACTCTCCTCTTCGTTTCCGTCAAAGAAGAGAGTTACTATAGGTTTGACCCTTGCAGTTCGACGCAAACGCCACTTCCAACTAAATATTTATGCTATTAAAACTAATTTGTAAGTTCATTTTCAATGTGGCAAATTTAAAGCATTATTTAGGAAATGAAACGAAAGATTCATGTATCGCAGCGGGGTTTTGTACGATGCTTATTTTTCGACATGCTTTAACAATCTATGAATCATTCAGGCAAATTTTTGTCATAAAGGCTGCTGAAAAAGCATTTGTTCATTCAAGAATTCTGTTTTCACTGTGCATATCTGCGCGTTGGCAGATTTCACATTATAATTTTTTGGACATTTTGTTTACGATTATAACTGTTACAGCAAGCACGATAAAAATCAGAATACATTAAAAATGCAAACATATACACAGAACAAGAAATGAAGCGTACACCGTAACTAAATTAAAGTGTAAAAATATCTGGTCTGTAGCCAGGCATTTCTGTTAATAAAATGAAAAACTATCCGGTAAAAGTTGACCAGGCTAAAAAAGACGAATACCTTGGACGTTTCGGTTACTCCAGTAACCTTCTTCAGCAAAATTAAAGTCGTTAGAAGGTAGCTAAGAATTAGTCACTGTCACATTAAATTAACTGTCGCAGGCGACGTTGTCGAAAATAAAAAGAGAAATAGAGAAGAAAATGCAGAGTAATACACGAAATTTAATCATTTTTGCCATATCATTGAAATGTAGTTTAGATAGGAAAAGATGATTGAGGTTTTCGAAACAAATGTGGCTGTAAAGAGGTGTACGGAGAGTGAATCCAAAAGAGAAACTATAACAAATGATTTGGTCGGGAAGGAGGTACGTGAGACGGAATGCTGGAGGAAGTGAAAAAGAGAAAGCTCAGAAATGTGACAACTTGAAGATACTAAGGTACAGCTGAGTTAGGGAGACGGTAGAAGTATAAGTATGCTCAAACGGAAATCAAGGAAGAAGGAGAACTGAATAGATAAATAACATAAAGTGGAGCTAGGCAGGATTTAAATTCAGCCAGGAATGCTGTTTTCGAAATGGAATACCAACTGTCTTCACAGGGCTAGGACCAACTTATTTTAGATTTTAATGTGTATTCAAGATTTTTGTAATTTACTGGGTCGTTATTGAGGGCCACAGAGTTCACAGATTTATCAGGTTTATCAGCCTTTATCCATTACCAGCTACCCTTGGTAGGTAAACAATTGCTCAGTTTGGAAGTGGCTAAATTCTGCTCTTCATTTGACCAGTTGCAATCCTTTTTGGGACTAAAGTTGTCTTTCACGACACATTCACAGATGTTTTCTGTATGATTTTAAGCTTTGCATATCGTGTGTTTGTGAAGAAATCAGAGAAGAGCTTTTCATTTTCGTTGTGCTTCACCTCAATCGCAATGGTCCTGAAATTACTCTAAAAAAATTCCCTTCTTCTGCTAATCTCTTTACAAAGCCTTAAATTTTGTTGTTTTGCTCAGAACGGTAATTTTCATTAACCTTTTCGTGTAAATTTTACAATGCCTCTTCAGGGCTTTAGATGCTTTTGGCAACGAAGGGCTACTGAAAAAAGTTGTGTGTGAACATGAAAACGTTAGTTGAACGTTTTCAAGTCTTGGTGTTGAAACTCGTATAAAGATAAGTTGATCAAAAGTTAACCCTTCTGTTCTATGTTCACTTGAATCCTGATAGAAATGATGAAAAAAAAAAAAGATTTGAAAGCCATCAAGGTGTTTCAACTGAAGATGAAATTCATTGATTACTGCCCAGAAATCGTTATGAACGCTATAACATTGTCCCCTGAGCTTGAACTTAACGTATTTTGCTGTGACCTGCCATCTTCGTTGTTATCATCGTCATTTTCAACAGAATCAGAGATCAAAACCAATAAAAGTTCTCAAAAAGAAAAGGGTATTTATAGTAGTACATTTATGACTCTCAAATAGGAAAAGGTAGGTTCTCTCTGAAAGCGCACTGGACAAACGACAATGCAAATGAGCGAAGCTTGGCAAGCTGAACGTCATGCCTCTTGATAAAGAGGACTCACGGTACTTACGTGTACTTCAATTGCTTTAATACACCTTATCGTAAAATAAAATGTGTTTAAAAACAAACAAAAAGCAATGATCAAATACAGTATTTGGTCTGTAATGTGTCACAAGTGAATATAAACCCGAGAAAACGTCTTTTAAAGGGAAAATACATGCATAAACGTATTATCCAGGTGCCAAAATGACCGCGTTTCAGTAAAGTGGTGAAAATAGGATTTGCGAAGAATTCTGTTCGAAAAGGTGACAAGTGGGGTCAAAGAACGTTTTTCACCGAATAATCTTAACCGATAGAACGGTAAGTAATTCAAGAAAGTCAGCAAGGCCTTTCTTAAAATAGAAAAAAACAATGTCAAGTATTTGCCAAAATGACCGCGTTTCAGTAAAGTGGTGAAAATAGGATTTGCGAAGAATTCTGTTCGAAAAGGTGACAAGTGGGGTCAAAGAACGTTTTTCACCGAATAATCTTAACCGATAGAACGGTAAGTAATTCAAGAAAGTCAGCAAGGCCTTTCAGGGCTCGAAATTGCGACCAATACGGTCGCATTTGCGACTAAATGTTTCCCTTTGTGACTAAAATATCTGGAGATGTCGCAAATTTGCGACTTGTTGTCACCTTCGTTCTTTCGAAACAAAAGGATTAGCAGTTGCCACTTTGCTGCTACTTTTGCTAAAATAGATAAATAAATAAATGAAAAAATTATTTTGTTTCTCGCTGTGAATTTTCTCTGAAGGTAGCGTAATTGTATAGTACATGTAATTTAGCTGCGATGTTACGTGCACAGCTCCATTCCTTCGATCATTCGCCATTTTCAGCAGTTTCTTAACACACAAGTATTGCGGGCTCATATTTTTTTGCTAAACGGCTGACAACACAATGCAGCGCGGCGATTTTGCGACTAAAATTTACGAAATTGCGACTAAATTTTCCTATCTTATTGCAAAATGCGAGTGGATTTTTTCGTTAATTTCGAGCCCTGCCTTTCTTAAAATAGAAAAAAACAATGTCAAGTATTTGTTCTGCAATGTGACAAGGCTCTTTATACAAAATAAATTAATGAAGAAATATAGTTTTTGCAATTAACTAAAGAAAAAATAGGTAATAACCATAAAGATTATTTAAATGTTGTATTAAATCCGCTGCTAAATTGTGAATAAAAATAAAAAATTTGATCTTAGGACAGAACTGTTTTATTTGCCTCTCAGGGGATTTTTTGACCTTGGGCATCAATGAGGCCAAGGGTGTTTTTTCCATATCTTTAGCTGTTTTAAAAACATTTAAATCCGATTTTTCTAAATGACATAACTCTCAATATTTCATAAAGTGTATTTACAAACAAAAATTGGAGGGTTGAAGTTTTATTGACTAAAACCCGAGCTCCTTGAACGTGTCGGCCGGAGTCGAGAGAGGCAAAACGGCTTTGTAGAAGAGAGACCAGGCTTCGTGTTTAAGGGCGATGGTGAAGAAAAGGGTGCTGCTTGTCGTAAAAACATTGAAGATTCTATTCTTTTTTTTTTTTAGCTTTTCAGTTCTTACTCGATAGGTGTGGTCAACAGGAAAGAAAGTAGTTGAAATAATATACGTTTTATTTACTTCGAAGTTATAATCAAACAGCCAAACTAAGGGTGCGTTCTATTGACCCTATTCCGGAATAAGAATACGTGCAGTGATGATTTTAAAACAATATGTTTAGCGTTTTGAGGCAACAAGGATAATAAAGATATGTTTAAAATAGCATTTAAGCGGGTGTTTGACAATTTTAATGTGAATATTCGTAAAAACGAAGGATCTCTAACTTCTATTCCACTTTTTCCTATTCCGGAATGCGGTCAATCGACCAAACCCTAAATCTCTCTTTCAATCTTGGAATTGGAAGACACGCCAGGTGGTCAGGAGAGATGAGATGACTCCTGCACCCAACTCGTGTTGATCTAAAAATCTTCATCATTTGGGACTCTTAAACTGAACTGGCTTAAGTTACAGTTAAATATAGTCCGGAAACTAAAAAGGAGGATCCGAATTCTTTATAATCAACAAACAGCATCTGTTATCTCAATGCCAATGAATAATCGATCATTGAAATATATACGAAACACATGACCGAGGACAAATCATAAATCAGTTTTTGATCTGAATTCTTTAGAATGAGAAAACCACACCTGTCACCTCAAAGACACTTATTATTAAGTAAATACGAAACTCTCAAATGACAGAACAAATCATAAATCAGTTTGATCTGACACTGAGTCGCACTACTAACGCCATGACAAACAAATCGCGGTGATTAACATTGCGAAGCAACGCATTTTTATAAACTTGAAGTTTGGTATGCTTGATGTTTCGTTTACTTTTGAAAATGTTTGTTGTAGCATACAAAAGCTCTAGAATAGAGTTTATTCTTACGGTATGTTAGGATGCGAAAAAGGTTAACTATGTTAGTCATGGGGCGCCTTTCAAAAATTGTACGATTATGTGCACCATCGATACTTTTCTTGCATTTTGTTTCTGTATGCTTACCTAAACTTACCATGTACTGTATAAAGATATGTATTTGCTTTTTTGCTTTTTCACTTGTTATGGTAATATCTTAATGGCTACTTTTTATTCTAGTTTCTTTTATTTTTTCTAATTTACAAAAAAGACTTTAGAAAGGGGTTTTAGGTAAACGTAATAATAGAGTTTAGAAGCATGATTGAGCTATCCCCTTTTTTTTTCTCCGTTTAGCGTCGTCTGACCAACCCAAATGTTTGGCATTTATTATGCCGTATAGGAGTTTCGAGGGTTGATCCTTCCCACGCTGTCTTAATTTTGCAACAACATCCACTAACTTTTCCGCTATATTGATTATGGGTTCACGTCTTGTTGCTTTCCTGGCTCAACAGCTGTGATACTGGGGTACCAGGCCTCCGATTCCGAGACTGTTTATAATTTTTTGTTTAGGTTTTTTTTTTTTTTTTTCAGTCCGACCGACCGACCCAATATCAGGAAACACATTCGACGCTAAACAGAAAAAAAAGGGGGATGGTCTTATTAAAAAAGGCCACAGTAACAAACCAAGCTGGTAGAACAAGACTATGATTTTCTCGATGAAGCTTCGCCTCAAATCAGTGCCGTATCCGTGCCAAGGATGCTAACTAATTTCTTTTACCGAAACGTCATAGTGAACTATACTTGTAATGATAAATTCATTGCGCCTTGGCCCCTTGAAACTTATTTGGTAGAGTAGATGAGGCAGTCCATCTCGAAAAGCCCGTCTCGGATCAACGATCTTGTACGGATCTTGTGGAAGAATCCAAAATTTTTGTTATAGTTTGTTTGCTCGTAAACATGCATTGATACATCTTTGGGTCGTGACGAAATTCGTTTGTTCTCCTTGCGTACCAACTGAGCTCGGGTAAAATGGCATCGACCGATTCAGTACTAACGAGAAGAAGGTCTTACCTTCTTAAGTTTTTAGGTCACATTTCCCATTTGAAATCCGTGAAAGACAAGAATTTCGGATTTTCAAGGTTATCCTTGCAAACGCTTGCTACGTTTTTACTTCGAAAAAAAGTAGCGTAAAAACTACTGAAAACTAGTATTAAATCTAAGAGTTTCACTTAACAATGGGAAATTCTTCGATAACTGCTTACGTAGCCAACAGAGTTTTAAATTTGGCCATTCCACGTCTATGTTTGGGGAGGCCGAAAAAAAAATTAATTAAAAGCTAAAACGCACGTGGAAAGTTTAGA
>NC_090893.1:42240795-42243295 GCF_036669925.1 Montipora capricornis
AACAGTAGTTGTCAACGGTCACAATGGTTACACTACGACTGCGCATAAAATGCCGACCGAAAGAAAAGCAGACCCTGGGGACGAGATTGTGCTTGCGCTTGCTTCTGGATTGTTTTAGGTACATTCTCACTAGACCGCTGACTAGAAATAGAAAAATTCACGAACCAAGAACAGTAGACGACTGAGGGTAATACCTCAGGAGAATGAACATCATGTTGTGAATTATTTTTTTGAAAATCAAATTGTTTACTCGACACTCGTTGTGTCTCAACTAAAAACGTGACTTTCGTTGTCTTCTCTTGGCTAGGCGCACACAGGACGACACGTTCGGAGGTTGGTGCGCTGTGGAAAGCGACCATGCTCCTTATCTTCAAGTGGATTTCAGAAAGGAGACTGTGATCACAGCGGTGGCTTCTCAAGGATTAAATTTTCCATTTGGAAACTGGGTGAAAAAATATTCCTTAAACTACAGCTGCGATGGATTTCACTGGCAAACATACCAGTCGTATGATAAAAACTGGGTAAGTATTATAGAAAATGTCCATAATATTCGCCTGAATAACAATAGTATAAGCAAGGCTTAAACTATTTTGACAGATAAAAAATTATAAAAACCAAACATTTTCGACGCTAAGTCGTCTTCAGGGTGTCTACTGAAAAAGTTATCTTTTTTCATAGTTTTTTTAATCTTTTAAAATGCTTTTAGCCTTTTGAAAATTATTATAATTTGTGGGCGTCTTTAATACTGAACATGCGCGTCCTTGGCTATCTACCATCTGATATCCAACGCGCGCTCGCGGAATAATTGTTAATTATTTGACAATGGACTCTATGGCTACCTTGAATCTGATTGGTGCATTTTATAATTGCTTACAAAAAACGAAACCTGCAATTTCTTCAAAAATCTACTGAGAATTTGCAACTAAATTCTAAGCAGTTTCTTTATTATCATGACCAAGGGCACCAAAGCTGACAGATTCCACGTGCCATTACTTTTGGCGCTTTCCGTTAAACGGTGAATATTCATATGATATATGTTCTGAAATTGCACCCATTGGAAACTCGGAGAAGATCCGAGTTCAAGCTGAGATTTCAACCCACGACCCTCCACGATCTAGTCGGATGCCTTAACCACTGAGCTACGTTATGAGCTTTGCTGTCAGTCGTTGTTTCAAGTTGACTTCGTAAATGCGTGATGCAGTTCTAGTCAAAGATGCACATTTCACCCTTTCTCACCATAGCGTCTCCAGCAGCTCACTGATTAGAGTATCCGACTAGATCACGGAGGGTCGTCATGGTCTGGATCATTCTCACAATATTACAATAATTTATTATTGAATTTGAGTCTTGTGACATCCAAATGATCAAGGTTTCAGCATGTGATATAAAATCAGTCAAGACCGATTTCGCTCGCATCAAGCTTGAATATTTCGGATATCACAGCATTCGAATTCAACAGTTTTCAACAGAAATAGTTTTGCGCTATGCTTTTGCAGTTGTCCAAAATATTGTATATTTGATCTTTGTAAAATTATGAAAAAAGTGAGATAGGTAAAAAGGAAGAATTTCTTTCAATGAATAATAGGGTACTATGATGCTGTCGTTGTCATTAATAGGTATTAAAGGCAAACAGCGATGACGATTCAGTTGTAACAAACAAACTGGATGATGCCATTATCGCACGAATGATACGAATCAATGTTCTAGAATGGAACTTATATGGTATGGTGTGCATGAGGCTGGAGATATACGGCTGTGATATCACTGAAGGTAACTAACTATATGTGCATGTGAGGGTCAGCCATGAAGTGACATAATTATACATTGGTGTCACCAGCTCGATTTTGATTGGCTATAACCACGCAGCTAATTCTTGCTTGCTCTGTTTCTCTTACGTCATACCTACAGACAATAGATTTTACATACGTAGAATTGACGTCATACCTACAGACAAATAGTTTTATGCATGCAGAACTGAGTGACGTCACCTAACACACTAACCAGCAGAGAAGATGAACTCGGAAGACTGCCAACCGCAAAAATATTCTTTGATTTGCCGCTCATCTAAAAAGAAATGGATGAGTCAGTCCTCTTGTCTTTACAAGTGCAGCTCAGGAATATGCATAATAAAACACTTATTGGATTCGGTTTTCGCATGATAGCGATAATTATCAAGGCCTCAGTTTGTGTTATCCGCCTCAGCCTTCGGCGTCGGCAGATAAGTTAACACAAACTTTGGCCTTGATAATTATGCTATCATGCGAAAACCGAATCCAATAATTGTTAAATGTTAGAAACATACAAACATAACAACTTTCTTTAATTTTCCAGACATGTTTCGACGGTACATCCGTCATCTTCAGTGTTACATATTTTGAAATCGCCGTAAGGAACTAAGCGTCCTTCCCTGTAAGGAACTAAGCGTCACTCATTTAAAATTTTTGTTTTGTTCTGTTTTGATTTAATACGCAATATTGACAACGCAATGTAACGAAGATTG
>NC_090893.1:42245795-42258295 GCF_036669925.1 Montipora capricornis
TCGCCTCTGCCATATTGAATTCGAAAATAAGGCCGCGCGCGGTTGTGGGATACGGCGTTAAAATTTTTCAGCCCAGTCCTCCGAGTTATGTCACCAGATCACCTGGACCGCAAGAAAGACCCCATCAAAGTGCATGTGGTTGACGCGCGAATGGCGTAGATGTGTCCAATTACAGGTATCCAACTTGGAGTTGTTCAAATTGGATACCTGTAATTGCGCAACCACGTGAACGCGCGCCAATTACGCGACAAATAGGCGCGCACAGAACCAATCAGGTTCAAGTAATAGTTACGATTACTTTTGTAATCTTCATTGCCATCTTACTCATTCAATATGCCGGGTCAGTTTCTAAAGAAACTATGGTGCTGCGTCGATAGAGATGGAAACACGGAAATTTGATTTTATCAACCGACGAAAGGTAGAAGTCATCTTTGCAATTAACTGGACAATTTAAGCAATTGTCCAAGTCACCTGAAAAATTCAGGTGGCTCCAAAGGGATTCAAACCCATGATCTCAGCGATGCTGGTGCAATGCTCTACAAACTGAGCTTTGAAGCCACTCAATTGGGAGAGGGTCAAATTGTTGGGCTCATTTGTTCCTGTGAAAGGATTCGGTGAAATAAATGTATGTTATTTGCCAGCTGGGAGGACAGTATAGCGAAAAACTGTGACCCAGGTCTTGAAAATGCTGCCCGATGTCCCAGGAAGAGGGCAGCTTTTTCGAGACCGAGGTCACAGTTTTTCGCTATACGAACCGACTTTATTTTTTTCCTCTCTCTCTCCCTTCCTCTCTGAAATCACTTTTTCAATTGTTGACTCGCACCGAGCTTGATAGCGAATGCAGTATTAAAGCAACTTACAAACTGAACTTTTCAAAAAGAAATATTTTTATTTGACTTCTATTTCCAAACCTCTTGTCTAATAAAAACTACATGCCGTATGTAAACGAGATTCGGTGTCAAACAAAATGGAAATTTAAGGTCATCACACAAGTTCACGCAAGTAATGATAGGATTCCGCCGGCCTTGAGCTGGCCGGATGAGAAAATTTCGCCCGCTCCCGGAACCAATCATATTGTGGGATTTGTTTAATTCCGCCCGCTCACTCAGAGTAAAAAATAAATGATTTTATTTGAAGTGCGGGTTATAGACGAACGGTAGAAGTGATCTTCGCACTTAGAGCTGTTTTCAATTGAGTGTCGAAAGTAATTAGCAAATTACTTTGGTTTTGCATTACTTCACTCAGTGATTAGTTCAAAGTTTTCGCGCCATTTTTTTTAACCAATCAGAACTGAAACCAAAACCAATCGTGGCTCGCGCGTGCACATTTTCCCGCGCTATGTGTCGGCTGCGTGTAATTACTTCGAGTTTTGATTGGTTTACTGGGTTGTCTCCGTCCTTTTTGATTGGCCAAAGTAATTACTTTGGTTTTGGTTTTACGACACTCATTTGAAAACCGCTCTAACTTGACAATTTAAGCAATTGTCTTTCTTAAAGACGCCTGAGAATTATATACATTCATTTATTTCATTCAACAAGGTCTTTCACGGAAACAAATGAGCCCAATAAATTGACCTGCTCCCAACTGAGTGGCTTCAAAGCTCAGTTTGTAGAGCATTGCACCAGCAAAGCAGAGGTCATGGGTTCGAATCCAGTTGAAGCCATCTGCGGAATTTTTGGTGCGTACCAATATTTGTAAAATGCTTTAAATTACAAAGCAATGTATGGCGTACTTTTCGAAATTGAATTTTAAGTATTTCTGAAAAATGCGTGGTTACCCCCCATTTTTTCTTTAGAGTTTTTTCTCCGGGTACCCCCGGTTTTCCTTTCTCCTCAAAAACCAACTCTACCAAATTCCAATTCGATCCGGAATGCACAGACACATGTTGAACGAGCTCCTGAGCTCTCTTAAGGTATTCCGTGGGTAAACAAATTCCATTTCCATTTCCAAGAGCACTTGCTAAGTTCAGCTTTCTCCGTATAGTTTTAAGCCGCGCTAAAATATCCCTGTTTTAAAAAGCACCACCCATAGGAAACCCGGGTATCTCGAGATGCGCAGAACGTATGCGCAATGACAATAGTAGGCACCGTCCTTAAGAGGTAATTGCATCCAGATAAGGTCGAGGACACTTCTACCTTTCTTTTATAACCCGAACTTCAAATAGAGCAGTTTTCAATTGAGTGTCGAAAGTAATTAGCGAATTACTTTGGTTTTGCATTACTTCACTCAGTGATTGGTTCAAAGTTCTCTCGCCACTTTTTCAACCAATCAGATGTGAAACCAAAACCAATCGAGGCTGGCGTGTGCACATTTTCCCGCGCTTTGTTTTGGCTACGCGTAATTACTTCGAGTTTTGATTGGTTTACTGGGTTGTCTCCGTCCTTTTTGATTGGCCAAAGTAATTATTTTTGTTTTGGTTTTACCACACTCATTTGAAAACCGCTCTATATACATTTATTTCATTTATCAAACGAGTTGATAAAGGTAAATTAACCACCGTAACAAAGCTGACTTTGCCGTGTTAACCCTTTGTAAGAGCGAAGGAATACCGAACCGTTCATGTTTTATTATCACAATCAGTTATTGCCCTCGATGTTTTTTAATTTATTTGAAACAAGCCGCCAAGTGCACAATTACGGTACTAGAAAAGCCAACAATTATCGGCCACATTTTTGTCGCACTAACATCAAACAATTTACAATTTTTTATCAAGGTCCAATAATCTGGAACTCTCTTCCTTCTTCCTGGATCAATTATTAATTCATCTAGCTATCTGAACTTTAAGAAAAATATGCTAGGGTTTCTTTTTAAAAAACTAAGTTAGTTATGCGGCACAAGCATTGCGTAAGATTATTTAGATTAATCATAAGCATATGAGGGGGCCCCTCTTATAAGCCCGGTGGTTTCTTGGGGTCTCCTCGCCACAATTATTGTAATATCCATCCTTTTTCTTTTTATATTAATGACTTTACTCTTATTATTGATTGTCTTTCTAATATTATTGTGTGGCAAATAAACATTCATTCATTCATTCATTCATTCAACGCCCTGACTAAGGGCTAGCAGTTCACAAATCCTTCTTATTGTGGTTAATATACCTTTTATCACTTCGTTTGATAAAGCCAAAAGTTTACGTTCAATATCGTAAATTGTCCAAATTATTTCAACTGTTGTAAGACGAAACAAGTTAGCACAGAAACCAGGAACTCATGACTGGGAGTGGATCTTTCTCTCAGACCTGGGGAGGTTTTTACAGTTACATTTCGGCGAGGGGTGGGCGTCCATATAATTCCGTCGAATACAAAACTTGTCCGAGGTACTACTGGTACTCATTTTACCTACTTAAAGTGGATGGAAAGTTGTGTGAACTTTGCCGCGCACTTGCTGCGATTCGAACTCGGAGCGGGAACAGATATTTTCATCGGTTAATTTAAACGCGCGTGCCCTCTCTTTCATTTAAACTTTTGAAATTGATGACGAATTGTTTCTCTGTTTTTTTGTTTTTTTTTTTCGATGAAGGAGAAGTCGAGGTATCATTTTTATCTCGATTATTTGGAAAATTTGGAATTAATTTTGAAACAGTTTTCTTGGGATTATCTGCGAAACAACCGAACTGAGTTTAACGCAAAGCACTGTTACCCAGTGAATCATACAGCATTAGACCATTCACGCACAATTCCATGCGAGTTTAAAGCGTGGCTAATGGACTCTTTCGCAAATAGTAATTTCCTAGTGAATACTCGGTCGTTCCAGTCTTTTATGAGGTGCAAACGGATAAATGGTTATTTCAAATTAATAAACCGCTTCACTGGCCTCTAGTCCCCAAAAAGGACTGGAACGACCCATCATAAGAAACTAACTACTGGAAAAATAGTCTGTTGGAAACCCTTTATGTTAAAATGTTCTCTTAAGTTCGCTTACGTCCAGAAAGTACTTAGCTAGATGCACGCACAATTTTGATATCCAACACGAAGTGTCCCTGTAAGTGTACTGTAAGCATTTTGCTATCTAATACTTTTACAACAATATTCAACATGTATTCAAAAATCTAACAGTCTTGAAAAGGGGCAACCACCACGCAAAACAAGGTGTTAAGGTTATCGTTACTTTTAGGGGTAAATCCAGCAGTTTATCTTTGTAACGTCAATTGTCTGCATTACTTTAAACACAGTGATGTTGCAGTTATGGGAGAAGAGACCGAGGGCATTTCGTGACCCCATAGACATCGACTTACATCTAAATATCTGTTAAAGTTAGTAGAAAATGAGTCTACAAGGATCGGATGAGCAATATCTAGTGATTTACAATAACACTGGAAAAAAATCCTTTTCGTCTTTTTCTTGCCAGGTTGATCTAGCAGAAGTTAAAAATGTATCCGGAGTTGCGACTCAGGGATCTGTCATGGGGACCTGGGTAACAAAATACATGCTTAATTACAGCTCAGACGGATATCAATGGGAAACTTACAGCAATCACAGTGACGGCGGACCACAGGTAGGAACTCATGCGCAAATGAGATTTCATTTAGTGCCTTCAGTGAGGAAAACGTGGGATCCACGTTTGATGTAACGAAAAAGATAATTCAAATTGAAGGAACACGAATTAAGTTGATAGAGCGATTAAAACTGTTCCAATTTGGAACAACCTGCGATCTTTGACAAACTCAAGGGTAAAATTCTAGCTTAAACTTCATTTGGCATTTATCACACAGACAAATTAGGGAATGATCATTTTATGGTGGTGTCACATTTTCCCAATGAGTTTTGTCCAAGATTGTAGGTTGTTTTACGCAAGTTTTTGCTGTACTTTTGTTCCATTACCCTCTTTAATTATCTCTACAACTGTTCGCTTTTTTATTCGCTTTTCTCTCAAAAGATTCTTCAAGGGAACAAAGACGGCTTAACCGTCCACAAGAACATGTTTGCTCGGAGTATCACCGCACGTTACATACGGTTCAACCCGAGAGGCTGGGTACCACTTGGACATATTTGCATGAGAGTCGAGATTTACTTGTGCCGAACTTATCAAGGTTAGTTTCAATAAATTAAATGCACTAACAAACGATGAATGAATGAATGGTGAATGATTGATGGATGGATGGATGGATTGACTGATTGACTGATTGATTGATTTATTGATTGATTGATTGATTGATTGATTGATTAAATGAATAAAGGAATGAATGATTGATTGAATCATTGAATGATTGAAGGATCGAATGATTTAATGATTGAATGATTAAATGATTGAGTGATTGAGTGATTGAAAGATTGAGTGATTGAATCATTGGGTGATTGAATGATTGAATCATTTAATGATTAAATTATTGAATGAGTGAATGAGTGAGTGAGTGAGTGATTGATTGAGTGATGGAATCATTGAGTGATGGAATCATTGAGTGATTAAATTATTGAATGAGTGAGTGATTGAATGATGTAGTGATTGAGTGATGGAATGATTGAGTGATGGATCATTGAGTGATTAAATGATTGAATGATTGAATGATTGAATGATTGAGTGATTGAGTGATTGAAAGATTGAGTGATTGACTCATTGAGTGATTGAATGAATGAATGATTGAATGAGTGATTGATTGAATGATTGAGTGATTGAGTGATTGAAAGATTGAGTGATTGAATCATTGAATTATTTATTTATTTATTTATTTATTGAATGATTGAATAGTTAAATGATTGAATGATTGAATGATTAAATGATTGAATGATTGAATCATTTAATGATTAAATTATTGAATGAGTGAATGAGTGATGGAATTATTGAATGATTAAATGATTGAAAAAATTTTATGATTGAATAATTTATTCATTTATTGAATGATTGAATGATTAAATGATTGAATGATGGAGTGATTGAATGATGGAGTGATTGAATGATTGACTGATGGAGTGATTGAATGATGGAGTGATTGAATGATGGATTGATTGAATGACTGAATGATTGAATGATTGAATGGTTGAATGGTTGAATGGTTGAATGATTGAATGATTGCATGATTGAAGGATTGAATGATTAAATGATTGAATGATTGAATGATGGAGTGATTGAATGATTGAATGATGGAGTGATTGAATGATTAAATGATGGAGTGATTGAATGATTGAATGATTTAGAGATTAAATGATTTAATGATTGAGTGATTGAGTGATTGAAAGATTGAGTGATTGAATCATTGAGTGATTGAATGATTAAATGATTGAATGATTGAATGATGGAGTGATTGAATGATTGAATGATGGAGTGATTGAATGATTAAATGATGGAGTGATTGAATGATTGAATGATTGGGAAATTCCCCCCCCCCACACACACACTCTCTCTCAGAGCCTGGTTCCAGCCCCTTGTACTGGTCTCTCAGTTTCTCCAATTTTAACATGCCCCTAATTCAACTTTCACTCGTGTCTCAGAATATACACGATTAACGTTGCAGTGTCCCCTAAATCCGTTCTCCTCAAGTAACGATAAGCAGCCGCATTTATCCCAGGCTAAAATAACGCTAAACTTTACTCTTACCTTATTGTTGGCACTAGGGTCTAAAAAACAGGTAACAGGTCAAGGGCTAGTGTACATGTCACTGTGCTACAGACAAATAAACAACACCAAAAGTGTCTCCTAGCCCTAATCGCTCAAAAATGTTGTTTCAAGTCATCAGTGGAGCACGGACTTCTAGTCTTCATCTGACGAATTTGACCTGTGTGTTTAGACCTGCAATGACGTACTTTTCTGTTCCACAGGATGCCCAAGACTGGTCCAGGCTCCAAGAACAACAACTATGCCAACGTCACGCAATGTTTTCAGTGACGAAAGAAACAATCAAGCAACTTCTAAAACAAACGAGCAAATACGAACCGACAGCGAGACTCCACACATAGACTTTGAGTGGGAGGCTTATTCAGGAGGATTAAGAAACACTGCCGGTGTTATCCCGTGGATATCATTATTAATTAAGCTGGTTTCTCTCTACATGATGACGTAATAGGAATGACGTTTTGAATAACAAGGACAAAGTAAGAAAATCGAATGACGATGGATATGCAAAGACCTTTAAAATGTTACTGGGAAGCGAATTTATGCAGATCAATAGACCTCCAAGAAGTTTGCCTCATTTTGTTCTCACCACCTCTAATCATCTAAACTAAATTGAACAACATTTTGCCTACATTGGCCTAACATTGGATTGCGTTTATGGGCCCATATTGGACTTCACTATCATTGGACTCCATCCAACCAAGAGCTTAAATTAGAAAGTCTAGATAACCCTGGGAGCACCTCTAAAATATGCTTAACGTTTACGTTGCTAATTATGGTCGTATTCATCTTGGAAAGAGCTAAACTATTGTGGTTGCATTAGTGAACTTAAAGGCCGTGAAGACGAATAATTGAGACGCAAAATTCCTCTCAGAAGAAAACTTCTGCTGATGCCTCTAACGCAACAAAATATCTCTAGCTCGAACCAATGATCTTTTTTCAACTTAATCACCTCGGACAATGTCTAATGCATGAAGACTTATATTTTGAATGAAAATAGGTGAATTTGAATTTACTATCCGTGACTTGTTTTGGAACTGCGGATAAAGTTCTTTTATGATGACTTGCGGCTTATTGGCCGGCAAAGTCTTCCGTATGAAGGAGAAAAACTTAAGAGTCGTCTTTTGTGAAATACGCAACTACATCTAGGATAAAGGGTATCATAACCAAGCTCTTTGGTTTCCATGACAATGAAAAACGGTGTTTCGTTACATTGTTCTTACATGAGTACAGTACTAGACTGAGTCTAGCTCTGACTAGAATTTTGTATTAAGTTGTGTCTATTGTAATTAGGTAATGCAAGGTTGTAAATCGGTCATGTCTGCAACGCTTTTTTGTAACTTTAGGGTGGATCCTCACTGAGGACAAACTCTCTTTTTGTCCGAGGCCAATTTAAATGAATTTGTCCGACTCGACAAAAATTATTTGCCCTGGCGCATCTGCACTGCATGTTTACACTAAAAAAAAAAAAAAAACAGGAAAAAACGGACCTTGTTAAAGACGCCTGCCATGAAAACAAAGGAAAGTAACACGGAAAAAAAATTGTAAGGGTCCGAGGCAGGACAGCGGCTCCTTTGAAAAAATTGTCCGAGTCAAAATATTTTGTCCTCGCAGGACAAACCATCCGCACTGATAAAAGTCATGGGTTGACAGACTTTTTGGCTAAAACAAACGGTTTTGTCCTCATTGCGGATCGACCCTTACTTTTGTCTACTGTACGAAATGTAAGAAGATTGCCATGTATCTCAGAGAAGAAAAGGGTTTTCTAATGTCATAGTGCATTATGTGTTGAGAAATTTAAGTAATGTACAAAAGTGAACACAAAATAATAAAATAAAAACAAATTTGACAACCAGACGCACGTACGCCTTCTTCAAATGGCCGTTGGCAACACTTCTTGTGTTTTTTTCTTTATATCTTGAGCCGACAAGCAGGGAGTTGTTCTTTTTGCGCGTGCCCCGGGAAACACTTTGTTGCCCGCATGAAACTGCTGTTCAGGGATGGGATGTGAAGATTTTTTTTCTCGCTTTGCCTTGCGCATGCGCTTGCTTTCTAGACTCATTCTCTCATTCAAATCTGAATCAACTGTTTTGGCCGAGCGAAAACTTGGGCGAGACTCGCTCCATTTTTTGCGCAGCCAAAAAGATCTCTAGCTTCATTTTTCGCGCGGCCAAGACATTGAAATAAAACGCTTGATTTTCTTCAGCCTCTCTTAAATATCTGGACCTCGTAAGTCACCAAAACAAGGTAAAGGAAGGGTGTTTAAATATTCCCTTCTTCAAAATAATCTTCAGGAGCCAGTGACGACGAAAAGCTAAGTTTTCACAATAACTTGATTGTATATGTAACACGATGAAAGTAAACATTAAATTAAGAGCAGTCGTCACATAATTCCTTTTTTGCCCCTTGTATTTTTTGTCATCAACAGGAAGTAGTATTTAGTTTTTATCCAAACTTTGTTTAACGTTTGTCCATTATTACCCGGACGTTCATGCTTATAAAAGCCTCTAGGCTTCTTAGCCACTAGTACTTGAAAAAATGTTTATATTCAGATGATTACTTTACACATCTGAAATGTTAATAGAACCCATTAGGAACTCGGAAAGATGCGAGCCCCAGATGGGACTCGAACCCAAGACCCTCCGTAATCGAGTCCGATGTTCTAACCATTGAGCTACTGGAGACTCTATGGTGAGCAAGGGTGAAATGTGAGTCTTTGACCCGAGCTGCATCACGCAGCTACAGAGGCAAATAACGAATATGGGGCTCGGATTTTTCCGAGTTCCCAATGGGTTCTATTAACATTTCATTTCATATGTGTAAATTATTCTCAAATTCGCTCAATTGATTATTTTAATGGATAAATAAAGAACTAAGCTGAACTGTGCTGAACTAAGCCGAACTGAGCCGAACTAAACCGAACTCAGCCGAACTAAGCCGAACAACGACCGAGTCATTCCCCTCTGCCTTATGCTGATTTACATGTACGCTACCGAAAGAATTTGATGTGGGATGATCTTATCTCGGATTGCGACCTTAAGAGATGGAGAGACTGGGTGGAAGATATCGAAACGTTGATATCATTATATCGTTTATGTTACTGCGAACTCAATCTATTTAACAATTAGATTATGAGCTCGAGATTTCTGTGAGGTGATAGTTGAACTAAGCCTGAAAAAGATCGCTCGGATTGAATTGCCATTTAAAATCTAAGTTGTGCAAGCGAGCGCATCAGCTTTTCAATTATCTCAACTTTTTTGAAAGTCAAGAAACCGTAAACGTCCTTCGTTTAGACTCCTCAGAAAGTTAATTACCCATTTGCATCCAAATTTTCCTCCAAAACTTTGGAAAAACGAAAAAAACCTCGTTATTTCCAACACGACCTCCAGCCACTGCACACTAATGACTGATAGTGTTCAATGGCCCAGCCAATCAGATTACAGCATTTGCATTAATATACTAGTAGCATTCTACTAATAAAAAATAGTTATTTACGTCGTCAACTTACGAGTCGTCTTTTGGGAAATACACAACTAAATCTAAGATAAAGGGTATCATAACCAAGCTCTTTGGCTTCCATGATAATGAAAAAGGTTGTTTCTTTACATTGTTCTTACATAAAAAATAGTTATTCCCATCACCTAAAACCGTGACTGGACAAAATACTGACCAGAAACGAAATTTGAAGATGTAAAACTTAAAAAAACTGCGAAGCGTCAAAGACTATCGTTTGCGCAAACACGATACGCGAGTCGCAGTCACACGGAAACAGTTCTTGTAGGGCGTGTGTACTCGCAAGAATGCGCGCGCGCGGGTATTTAGAGCCTCCCTTTGGTATGAGGAATTAAATTCCTTTAAACTCCTTCAAATTTTTTTTCGGGATTTCAGCAAAAAAATTTCCTTAGCTTTCCCTGATTTATCTTGTATCTTATGCTTGTAAAGTCAGATTGTCAATGAATGCAAGGAAGATAACACTAAATTTATGCTTCATCCAAAACCAAATCGATCAACTAAAATAGTAAAGTGAATCATTGAATCAGGGAGGATCTCTCTGTTTTGTCGTTATTGTTGTTGTTGTGGTAAGGCCTATTTGAACTTTAACACAGTTCTCTGATACGAAAAATAGTTTTTACTTCATTTGACTCAACAGATTACTTTTTCTGTTGTTTTCAAACAATCTTTCACAACGGTAGGAACTTGTTGGGATTTGGTTGAATTGCAAATGATATGCTAATTTGCTCTGCACACGTTGCAGAAAGTCAACCGAAGGCAAATTTCAAAATGTCGCTTTGGAAAGCTGCTTATCAACTTTAAATCCTTTCCTTGACATTGCTAGCTTACTCGACGTCCTTGTCGACGCTCTTTCGGAGTTGGAGAAAGAACTTGAATAGCCAGCCTCAGTTTACCTGACATTGGAAAAGGTTCCAGTCGTTTAATTAAGGAAATATGGCGCACGGTGACAAATCCGTTTCATCGGACACTATGCCTGGACTGTGGTGTTACTACAAGGTAACTTTTATTTGAAATTATTGCCTTTACGTTAGCTTAAAAAGTGGTCGAAGTTAATTGATAGTGCTAAAATTTTGTACTGTAGTGAAATCGTTCATTTAACGTTTAATACTTTAGTATGGCAGGCACTGAGTGTCCGCTATTTGTCCATCAAAGTAGACACCGGAAAATAATCGAATCATATTTTATTTTCCCAAAAAGAGGCACTCCTTCTATGGGGTTTTGGTTTGTTTTTTTGAAATGCAAACATCTTTACCAAAAGTAGTACTTCCCAGTATTTTATAGTTTGAATCGTCTTCATACTTCAGACTTGGTTTAAGATGATTGATTGATTTCTTCATTGATTCACGCTGCATACAATAATGTACACAAACACAACATATTCTAACAAAAAAACGCAAAGAAGACGGGGTTGAAATTAAAATAATTTGATTTTATGTGTGTGTGGTAGCCTTAGTGCAAAGGCTTTCTAGTTGGCCACCACCAAGATGTGACCTACTTGGGGGATAGAAACAAGCTATAGTAAAAATCAAAATATACCTAGGAAGGCATGGGGACTTAGATTTATCTGCAGAAATCGAGTTTGATTCTTGAGAACAAGGTATTTTCCTCCTTCCCTGAAGTAGTGGAAGACGTGGATTTGAAACTTAGGGAACAGATTCCCAAATCTTTGGCAAAGACTTGAAGAACCATTGTGTAATCAGCTTAATAGCAAGGGCGTAGCTAGGGAGGGTCCTGGGATGCCCCCGTGACCCCCCCCCCCCCCCCCACTTTGTAAGCCTTTTTTTATGCAAACAACCTACAATAATCAGGTTGCAAAAACGCGAGTACTCTCTGTTTGACACAGTGTGACCACCCCCTCCTTTGAAAAATCCTGGCTACGCCCATGAATAAGATAGGACTGCTATCCTGTTACAGAGCTTTCGTGATCAACATAGTATCATATGGAAAGTACTTAAGTTCAAGTGAAGAAAACGATAAATAATTATTCGAATCTACTTTCCTCAGCAAGAGGAAGTCAAACCATTAATTAGCTTTTATCAGATTCTAAGCATCCATTGGTCAATTTTAGTCATCTACGAGAAGAGCTCTCATCTCAATGGTAACATAAGCAAAGGCGCTTTGTACTCATCTAATTTCCGTTCAATTGTAGTCGAACAACATCAGCGCAGTCAACAATGCAAGAAGTTATGAAGATCTCGGCAAAAATAAGGGCTTTTTGCAGAAGGTAAGAAGATCTTCAATGTTTTCGACTAGAGTGTCAAAATTGGTCAAGGAAAGTAATCTGTCTTTTTTGCATCGTGTGATTTGGTTTGAGTCTCCCAATTTAGTAGAGCACTTTTGTTCAGCAAAATACAATTGAGCTTTAAATAAAGTGATGGTGGCTAATTGTGATGACGATGATGATGATGACAACGATGATCACGACGATGACGATGAAGACG
>NC_090893.1:42263295-42273295 GCF_036669925.1 Montipora capricornis
GATGACGATGACGATGACGATGACGATGACAATGATGTCGACAATGATGATGACGATGTCGATAATAAAAACGATAAGGACGAAAATGATGATCTGGATGATATAGCTAATGATGGACACGATGAAAATGACGATGACGATGACGATGACGATATTGATGACGCTGATGACCATGACAATGACAATGATGATGACGATGATGATTATGCTTTTGATAACGAGACGATGATGATGATGAAGACAATGATGATTATGACGATAACAATGACGATATTGCCAATAGCGATGATGACGATGACGATATCGACATCGATGACGATAACAATGACCATGACAATGATGATGACGATGGCGGTGATGATGTGATGATGATGATGATCATAACGATGATGATGAAGATATCGATGATGATGACGATAATGACAATGACAATGACGATGATGACGAGAACGATGATGATGATGGTGATGATGATGGTGGTGGTGATGATGATGACGACGACGACGATGATGATGACAATGACGATTATGACGAGAACGATCACGATGATGATGATGATGATCAGAGTCCTGCTGCTGCTGCTGCTGATGATGAAGATGGCGTTAATCTCGACAGTGACAGGGATGACGATGATGATGACAAGAGCGATGTTGACAATGCCGACAGAAATGGCGACCTTAGTGATGATGACAATGATAAATGATACTGCGCTGATCAATGTCTGTTTACGAAATTTGAAAATAGTTCTTGTTTATGAAATTTTGAAATCTCGGCAGCGTTTAGGTACTGCTTTCAGGGCAAGAACAAGTAGTCTCCAGCTTGTTTGTTATATCTTGGTTGCACTGTCGGTATAAATAGTAAGGACCTATCAGCACTGGAGGGTGATTTGCCTCACAAAACAAGCGAAATTAAAATGATAATCTTGTGCTTTGATGTTATTATGACGCTGTTGCTATGGTCACTGCGTAAAGATGCTGCAAGTGCTTTAAATTATGCCAAACATGGAATTAAGTTTTAAAAAACTAGATATTCACCTGCATTTGAGTCCGATAATACCTTGAGCTTGGCTTATGATTATTTGTTTTAATACACCAAGCATTTTTCTGAGAACGAATATACATACACATTTGGGACAGGGCTGACCCTTGGACTGACTGACTGACTGACTGACTGACTGGCTGATTCAATCCTTGACTCATTCAATGAATCAGATGATTTACTAATTCAATCATTCACTCATTGACTCATTCATGCTCACTCACTAGCTCAATCACTCATTCACTCATTCACTCATTGACTCATTCAATGATTCACTCATTTAAATATACTCATTCAATCCTTGACTCATAATTTTGATGAATTAATCATTCATATGCAGTCATTCACTCTCTAACTCAATCACTCACTCATCCAACCTTCACTCATTCAATCTTCACTCATTCAATCATTCACTCATTAAATCACTGACTCACTTAATGACTTGTTCAATGATTCACTCACTCACTCACTCATTCACTCATTCACTCATTCACTCATTCATTCATTCATTCATTCATTCATTCATTCTTTCATTCATTCATTCATTCATTCATTTATTCATTTCATTCATTCATTCATTCACTTATTCATTCCCTTATTCAGTGACTGTCATAATCACTCATTGAGCCATTGAACCATTGAACCATTGAACCATTAAATCCTTGACTCATTCAATGATTCACTAGCTCTTTAACTCATTCACCATTCACTCAGTTTTCACTCATTCACTTAATCGCACACTCACTCACTCAGTCACCCAACCAGTCAGTCATCAGTCATAGACTCATTCAATTCTTGACTCATTCAATATTGATTCACTTACTGGCATTTATTCTATGATTTACTCATTCACTCATTCACTCATTCACCATTTGCCTGCCACTCAGCCACTCAGCCACTCAGCCACTCAGCCACTCAGCCACTCAGCCACTCAGCTACTGACTCATTCAATCCTTGACTCATTCAATCCTTGACTCATTCAGTCCTTGACTCATTCAGTCCTTGACTCATTCAATCCTTGACTCATTCAATCCTCGACTCATTCAATCCTCGACTCATTCAATCCTCGACTCATTCAATCCTCGACTCATTCAATCCTCGACTCATTCAATCCTCGACTCATTCAATCCTCGACTCATTCAATCCTCGACTCATTCAATCCTTGACTCATTCAATGATTCATTCGTTCATTCGTTCGTTTACTTCTTGACTGATTCACTCATTCGCTCCATGGCTCATTCGCTCCTTTGACTCATTCGCTCCTTTGACTCATTCGCTCCTTTGACTCATTCGCTCCATGGCTCTTTCGCTCCATGGCTCTTTGACTCCTTGGCTCTTTCACTCTTTCACTCTTTCACTCTTTCACTCCTCGACTCCTCGACTCCTCGATTCATTGATTCGTTGATTCATTCTCTTCTCACCCATTCACACATTCACCCACCCATCCATTCCCCAATGGACACGCGCGTTCACCCATGGACACGCGCCATTCACCCATTCACTTCTAAATGCCGCTAAGAGGAAAAGCATCTGCTATTTGTTTCCATATTGAAAAGACGACACATGTAAATCTATTACGCTTTTATTGTGAAACTTACAAATCGGGGTCATACATATCCCAGACAGCTCCAGGTGCTGAGTCCACGCTATGGGGTCAGCTTTTAACAGATAGGAAAGTTTGCGCTTATTGTTCTTGTTTTCCATACCGCATCTTTTTATGTTTCATGGCATAATTTATTGCGACTGGAGAATCTTTACCATTGCCTCATGCTGGCAACTTAATGGTAGCTTTGTTTATTTTTGTGCGCGAATTCATGGTATAAATGCTTTCCCATCTGCTCATGGAAGAATTGGTCGTGGTAGTCCTTTAAGATTTGGAGGCAATGAAATGCTCTGTGAGGATGGGTCCTTTGAAAGTAAAGTAAAAGAGTGGTTTTCAATCTTTTTTTGTGAAGAGCAATTACGGTACGGGATTCATTCTCCTAAAAATCTCGCGCCAACCGCGCCAACTGCGCCAACTTAGATGCATCTTAAATCGCACCCGCACCCGCACCCGCACATACTGAAAGGCACATCGAGCTCTCTGCTACCGTGATTGCTCAGGGTAATTACTCTGCTTTCAATTTTTCGAAACTCAGTATGAAAACTACCCTGTTAAAGTTCATCTAAACTCAAATATTTTTAGTCTACAATATTGATCTCCCCACCAAAAGCAAACACGTTTGACGATTCTTACCTCAAAGTTACGCTTTTTGTCTGCAGGGCAAGACGAGCAAAGTTATGAAAACTAGCAGTAATTTGGATCCACGACTGTGATGTGACAGGCATAGGTCTATTGTCGATTTTCGATTTTGCGTCACAAACTGCTTTGCAATGCAAAGCAGTTTGTGACGTAAAATCGAGAATAGACCCATGCCTCTCACATCACGGTCGTGGGTCCAAATTACTGCTTGTTCTGCCAAGTTTACGTGGCTTGGACGGCACAGAAAAAGCGAGATTCTGGTTAACAATGTCAAGATATGTTTGCTTTGGATGGGGGAATTAACATTAGAAACGAAAAAAGATTGGAGTTCAGGTGCATTTTAATGTTTAGCAACAAGTAAATTATGCTATGATGGTATTTGAAGGCTTGTAAGCAATATGTTTCTAAGTTGACTATTCGTGCATCTTTACTCCAAAATTGTCCGTTGTTAAGATAAATCTTCGAACCCAAAGCAACCACGATGTACCATTTTCATCTCGAAATTTCGCTTTTTACGGGCCGTGCAAGTTACGTAAAACTCGCAATACTAGCGTCATTTGACTCACTACTAATACCTGATAGCCATGGCATTATTCTGAGTCTTACGACACAAACGGATTTGCATTTCTGCTTGCAAATAAATTATGTATTGCAAAACACTTTGTGACGTAAGTCGAGAAAGGGACCACGCTTCTCACAGCTCGGTGGTGAGCCTAATGTAGCCAGCTTTTCGTAACTAGTTCGGCAATCAAATTTGACAAATTTTAAGTTGAAAATGGCGAGACCTGTTTCCTTTGGTTCGAAGATTTTAAAATATTTTCTTTACTGAGCTAAATCTTTTCCACCTTCACCAAGCATGATTTTATTATTTTTCCCTCGAAATTTCACTTTGTGTGCCAAAGTTACGCAAGTCAGCAAAAACAGCGTTTATTTTCTACCCACGACCGAGCTGAAAGAGGCATGGGACTAATTTGTATTCGACGCCACAAAAAGCGGGATGCAACGCACTTTGTGACGTCAAATACAGAATAGACCAATGCCTCTTGCAGCTCGGTCGTGTGTCAAAATTACGTAACTTTTTGGCAAACAAAGAGTGAGATTTCCAGGAATTCAAACTCTTATCTCAAAGCGAAATGAATTCTGGGGGAGTGTTAACCAAGGTGGACTTTGACCTCTTGTCTAAAAGGACACTTAGAAAAAATACGGCGTCCCAAATACGCATGCGCCGTATTTTTTTAAAAATAATTCTCAGAATATCTCATACCATAAATGTTTCAACAAGATTGTATTCATTTGTGTTGTGTTATTAATTTCAGAGAAGATACTTCTTAAGTACGAGCAGTGAAATACAATTCTATTTACAATGAATATTTTTTTTTAAAAAATTGGCGCATGCGTATTTTGAGCGCCCGTATTTTTCTAAGTCTTTTGGCGGGAAAATTTGACTAAATTTGCACAGCGTTTCCCCTGACAACTATGCTTTCAAACAAGTTAAAAAGAGGTTACTATGAATATTTCTGTATCTACAAAAATGTTGAAATATCATGTTAAATTTTAGTCATTTTCCTGACCACAAAAATTCGATTGAAACTTTTCAGCATTAAAACCAGTTTCTTATAAAGGAGCGACGAGCAAGAGTCCATGACCCAAGAGTTAGATTTATCAAAATTAGCTTAGTCTCTCTCAGGCACCTTAAGTTTGCAATGCATAATTATTATATGGTGAAAAGAGTGAAAAATTAAGTTAAGTTGAAAAACTGAACGTCTTTCTCTCGCAATAAACTTTCCCTACCTCAAATATGTTGTTCACTTTTGTTTTTCTTCCATTCATTAGCCATTGCTGATATAGTGAAATCAGTACTCGTTTGTACACTCTCAAGTGAAGTGTTTAAACAAGTACTGATTCCACTATATCAGCGATGGCTAATGAATGGACACAAAACAAAAGTTAGGGAAAGTTTATTGAGAGAGAAAGACGTTCAGTTTTTCAACTTAACTTTAATTTGTAACTTTTTTCACCATTAAACTCTCTTAATATACATAATAAGTATGCACTGCAAAATCGCGTTGTGAGCTTGGGGCGCCTGAGAGTCCCTAAGTTATAAGGGAAAAGGTTTGTCTCTGACTCTTGATATTTTTCAACAGACGCTTCGGCTAATTCTTAAGCCTTCATCAGTGATCTGAAAGCGAAGGTCGTTGTCATACACTATTTAAATTAACGTAGCGCGAAGGTTGCGCGCGTGACCTTACAATTCATTCTCGCGCGATGCCTTTGTAGGCTTCTGGAACGGTCAATACTTCCAGAAGGCTACAAAGGCATCTCGCGAGCATGAATTGTATGGTCACGCGCGCATCCTTCGCGATACATTAATTTAAATACCGTATGACAACGAACTTCGCTTTCAGATCTCTGATGAAGGCTTAAGAATTAGCCGAAACGCCTGTTGAAAAATATCAGGAGTCAGAGGCAAACCTTTTTCCACAAAACTTTTGACATCTCCTGACTACACTTTCTCCATTTTTAAATGGCTTAGTCCCTATCAGCGACAAAAAAGTTTCTATTTGTAAACCACGTTTTGCGGAAAAATAAACAATAGACCAAATCGCCTAACTCAATGTTGGACCCAATTCAACCCTTCGGGAATAAAATGTTTTGATCCAGGAATTTCCATATCATTCAAATGTGTACATTATAATGTAAATACAATTAGCCAGTATCAAATACAATAATATTCTTTTTTCCCTCCAAAATTTTGCATAAGCTTTGTTTTTTATTTTCTCTTGGGACTTACAATAGTCCCAAGAGAAACTTGAAACGATGCTTATGCAAAAGTTCTGAGGGACAAACAAAGAGTATTATGGTAGTTTTGATACTGGCTTGTATGCAAAGAATATTAACCCGGGAGACTTTTGAATTGGGTACAACATTGAGTTAGCAGATGAAAGTAATAGTGAGAGATTTCGAGGCAATGAAAGGCATAGACTACATTACCGAGACTAACACAGACTAACACATACCGTGCATTTTACCTTTCGACACACCCATCCGAAAAATTGGTTTTTGCCCTGAGCGGGACTCGAACCCACGTCTCCCTGATTACTAGTCGGGCATGCTAAGCCACTACACCATCAAGGCTACTACGCTGGCAACGCAGCAGATTAATGAGACGACTTAGCAGCGTGGGGATCCCTAGGGCCCAACTTTTCTTCACTTGAGTGTATATCCTTGCCTCTATAACCCCAGACAGGCGAGGATATACACTCAAGTGAAGAAAAGTTGGGCCCTAGGGATCCTCACGCTGCTAAGTCGCCTTATTAATCTGCTGCGTTGCCAGCGTGGCGGCCTTGATGGAGTAGTGGCTTAGCATGCTCGACTAGTAATCAGAGGGACGTGGGATCGAGGCCCGGTCAGGGCACCAACCAATTTTTCGGAGGGGTGTGCCGAAAGGTACAATGCACGGTATGTGTTAGTCTGTGTTAGTCTCGGTAATGCATTGAGTTAGCCTATTTGGTCTATTATTTATTTTCCCGCAAAACTTTGCTCAAAAAATATGCACTTTTCTGACGCTAATGGGGACAAACCTAATACCAGATTCTTACTCTTGGGTATTGAGCTGTTGCAGTTTGATGTTTGTCCCTATTTTGACCTCGCCAGTGAAAACTAGTCTTACAAAAGGATTTGTATCCATGGGCAATACAAAATGAGAACGTTGGACGAAAAATAAAGAAATTGTCATTAAAAAGAGTTTGCCTAGTAGGTATCATGTCTTTAGAAAAGCGTTCCTGTAGCCTGTAAATTCTCTAGTTAACATCTCTTGGTGTTCTGAAAGCATTTTAATGGGTTCGCATTTGGAGGTGTACTAGCTGCTAAACAAAATCTAAACAGGGGTAGGCCTGTCCCGATTGCGCTGAAAAAGCCATAAAATAGTGCTTAATGGGTGTATCGAAGAATGTCATTCTAGACTTAGTTGAATGGTTTGGAAAAATTCCCTTGGAGATTTCCATCAGTATGCCTATTTTTTTTTTTTACTAAAGAATTGGCCTTCCGTTGTTTATAGATGCCCAGAAAA
This sequence comes from Montipora capricornis, assembly GCF_036669925.1. Classification (NCBI taxonomy): domain Eukaryota; kingdom Metazoa; phylum Cnidaria; class Anthozoa; order Scleractinia; family Acroporidae; genus Montipora; species Montipora capricornis. Next base: position 42,270,645 of record NC_090893.1, read on the forward strand.
GTAAAAACCATGTTTTTCAACCAAAATATTTTAGTAATATATGGTTGAAGACTGACATGTTTTGACTTGCTTTACACCAAACGTAACAAGGACTCAAGGTCATCTCAATCCACGAATCTTTTTGCGTATTCAAGAATTCAATTTTACGATCATAAAAGAATCTCGTTTTCCTGAAAACTAAACTGTTCTTCAAGACAAAATGCAACTACGAACTAGCCTAGAATAAAAACGAAAGAGCTCAAATGTTTGCCACTTTGTGGAAAAGTGCTCCAAGACCGCTCAAAATGAAAAATAGTTCTCCAAAAACGAAAAAAGCGCAATCGGGATTTGTCGTGTGCACCCTTTGGGATTTTATTTCGTAGATAGTATTCCTCTAAACGAAAACTCCATTAAATACGTTTGAACACCAATAGATGCTGCAGGTACAGAAGGAAATTAAAGATCATAATACATAATAGAAGCCACTTTTAATGACAATTTCTTCGCAATTCTCTTAAATTATTTTAAATTCCCATTTCCGGACCACAGAAACCCATTAGTATTATCCTAGCTTGTGCTTCCTAACCATTACTAAGGTCAAAATTCGTTTGTGTTGTTTGAAATGGCGCTTGGAAGCTGGCAAAGGTCTAGTGTGCGAACAAACTATCCTAAAAGTCGTAGCTTCAAAAAAGCGATATGCACGCAGATGTCCCCAGTACTTTCCTCTAATCGAAAATCCTAAGTCGAGTTCTTCAAACAAATCACCTTAGGAAAACCAAGCTGAATCAATTAATTGATGATGACTTAAAAATTTATAGTTGAAATTTCTCTCGTAAAATTGTATTAATTAAGCAGTTATCAACTGAGGTAACATTTTAACTCGCTTTGTTGGTTAGTTTTATCAGGAACTTAAATTGAGAACTTTACTGTGGAACAGAAATCTCGTATTTCCGTATTTATGTCTTAAATTCGTGAACAGAGGCTATTATCGGTCATCGTGGTGGTAAATAAGTAATAATATTGTCCTACAATGTAGTCACTTAGCTTGTATATCGCAACGTTTCGACTGGTTACGCGTGGTAGGCGGTGATCGGCTGTGATTGGTGGACTTGACCCTCCAATATCCCTCTAGTGAGCTCCTCTAGTGTCATACATATATTAGCGTGTAACCAATTGACTTTGTCGTCTGAAGACAAGCTTTAAGCGGTCAAAACGTCGCGATCTACAACCTAAGGGACTTCATCGTGAGACAGACCGCCCATCATATGTTTTATTTAGTTATGTGTTAAACGTTAGAGAAGAACAGTTGTCATATGCATTACCAATGAGCCAATGAGAGGCACGAGACCATTCCTTATTTGATATCACAAAGGAGGGCGATCTTGAGATGTTGCAGGAAGTAGATTACTGTGATTCAGGATGATGAAGGTATCATCAACGTAACGTTTCCAGATCTTCGGCTCTCTGGCCTCCTGCCAGTTGCCTCCTGCCAGTTGGGGTTCTTAATAATCTTTCTGTTAACTTTGAATTGTTTCTTTCTCATTGTTAAAAGTGGGGTGCCTGTAAACTAGCTTGATAGCTAAGTGCACTTCCACTATAAACAAAGCATTTTAAGCAGGTTGCGGATACCTACAAGCCGCGTAAGTACAAGTCGACCTTATCGCCTGAAGACCGGCAGAAAATGGTCAAAACGTCGCCATTTACAACCTAAGTGATTACATCGTGGGACAAATGATCATATGTTTTATTATTAAAAATGAATCCCCTTTTTCAAGGAATTGTCCTTCTCAAATAATGTCATATTAAGATAAAAGGCAGAAAAGAATAATTTGGCATTTGAAATAATTATTTTAAATATAGTTTAAAGGAGAAATTTTTTCCCATTACCGAGATTTTATGTTGATACAAGTTGACTGAAATTTAATGGTTGCTTATGTGGCACGCCTAGTATTTTTGGCCAAGGAGTGTATTTTCGGAAATAATCAGGTTTAAAAGATACAATCCTTAGTACATCAGTATCCTTGCTTCCTTTAATTAACTTATATGGTTGCACTATGCTTGGTTTGCTTTTGTGATCTGTGCAAGTGTGACGTTTCTAAATTAATGAGTGGGAATTATTTGGCTTAATACACCGTCAAAAGTAATCTAGATAAAATAGATTTGAGCGAAGAATCGTGGAAATAGACGTAACAGAGCACATTTCTCATATTTAAATGACGATGCACTAAATTTTAATATTTGCAGTCTCATCAGTAATACTTTAAGTCTTATTTCTATCTGAAAATTCTTATTTTGAATTCTTTGCTAAAAGAGAATCTCCACTCTTACTTTTTGGGGGCCACTATCTTGAATAAGTGTGACGTGAAGCGGTTTTCGTATTGCTAGGCCTAAAAAAGCTTTTGTTTTATAACATGGAAGTCGTAACACTTCAAAATTATTCAAGATGGCGGCGCTCGAAGAATTTGAAAAAAAAAAGCGATTCTACAATTCATTTCTTTCAGATACAGACACTTTCTTTTAAAGAAATACTGATAATCAAATTTTGTTGTAAATATTATTTCCTGTGCTTTAAAGTTATATTTTGTTAGAGTGGATTTTTATCTTTAAACAAAAAACAGTTTAACAGTTCCGTTTAAATGATGATAACATCTCCATAATTTGGAAAGAAACAT
>NC_090893.1:42278295-42295795 GCF_036669925.1 Montipora capricornis
ATTAAGTTAAATCCGTCATATAAATCTATCAATTTGAGAACTTATTTCCTATACAGAAGACGTTATTATTTCAGAATTGTATCTGTAGTGAAGCAAACTGACCGAAAGGTGGAACGCACGTGTTTCCGTAAAGTAACGTTTATTTGCTTTCTTTGCCGAAAGGTAAAACCAAAAAATTGTGGAATATTGTCAATACTTACCGGACTGGAAAAAAACGGCAAATAGAGTTCTTGCATTCCTCTTGGCCAAACGGACGCCGGCTTAAAGTTTCTTGGCAAGTTCTTATCAACGTCCGACGGAACATCACATCTTTCCACCATGACGGTCAGCGTAGAATGAGGAAAAAATCGCAATTTGTATTGAATATGCATTAGACGGACGTGAACCAATCAGTGATGAGTACGGCATAGATTTTAATGAGAACTTTTGTTCACACCTTTCAAGCAAGTTGTAGAGTAAGCGACAAGAAAAACACAAGAAGATGCTATTTAGTACGGTTTCACCCAAGTAAATTAACTTTTCTTCATGTTTTCGAACGTTTGCTTTAAAAAAAAAAGTTAAAAAAAAAAGGTGCTTCAACGGAAAGGAAGACTTCGTAATCAATAGCCCGCACACTAATCTATTGCGCTATGCTAGATGTGTGAATACCACGTTCGAATATTAATTCTCATAAACTTTCATCTAAATTGTGCAGCATGGTTTGGAGCTTCGATTGGAGCAAAAAAAAGGTTAATTTGCACTTAAAGCCTAGAAATAAGCAATAATTATTGTTATTTTCCTTATTAAATTAAGAAAGAAATGATTTGGGAAAGAAAAAAAAAATTAAGGAAAAAAGAGTTGACGTATACCTCGAACTCAATACCTCGTTTATTTCATGAAGCAGTGTTCGTATGTACTTTAACCATCGAAGCAGTTACGGGGTGTCATGTAATTTTTTGAGGGTTTTATCGAAAGAGTGGAGTTCAACAGCCGTGAACAATAATTATGTAATATTAAATATTTTGAGCTTCCAATTGAAATACAGTTGCGTTTTCTCGTAAGTAAAAGGCATATTCGAAAACAAAAATTAAAATTTGGAAATGTCTGGAGCTCAACTCCCCAATCCAACACCTTTAGCTCGTTGCCTCATTTTAAATGTTTCACTGAACGACTTAATTGTACAGGAACCATTTTGGGAGGATTTGAAATACATGGGTCCTTCAAGTTAACTTTCATAGACCGTTGTAAGTCTAAACAATGAGAACGCCTTGCAGTAGCGGAACACTTGAAATCCTGGCCCCTTTTCCGTTTCACATTGACCATTGGACATTGGACGTTCAAGATGATCTCCCTTCTAATAATGAGAAATGATGCCATTTTTAAAGTAATTTTGTGATATTCACTCTTTCTGGCCTTCGTCATCCCAACTCAAAACATCTATTTGTTCAAGTGGATGATTTTCCTCCGAAAGAAAAACGACACGTGATTTGCTTGTAGGTCACCCATTCAATATTGTATCCACGACTAACGAGGCTTAACTTCTGCACAAATATGAGTAGTAGCATTACGCCTATACCATGATGACATCGACGTAACGAAAGCTATTTTTTCAAATTTAAATATGATAAAATCATCATTATCTTTATCATTGTCACTCGGATATACTCGGAAAACGTCCCATTCTTCAGAAGAGCGGTCGAAGCCTTGAAATTTCGGATACCACTTTGGATACTCTCAGCCTTCTAATGAACTATAGGAGACTCATTGGATCTCGGCCATCAGTACAATGTAATAAGGTGTTAATTAATTGAATGATCACCCAGTTAAACGAATGAAAGGGTATTTTTCTTCGATTCCCACTAAGAGATAACACTCCGTGGGGATCCTTTGTGGAAATCTTGACTGCTGGCTCGGATAACCGCCGAGTTATGTGGGACACTTGTGGGAGCTACGTCATGTGACACATGTCCTGCTACACTGCTTGGACTGAAATTGTACATTTTCTAAAGGGTAATGAGGAAGATCATAAAGTGTTCACCGTGATAAATGAATGAAAGAATATATTATTTTCGATGGTAACTCGGGGATATTCGGAGAAAAAATCCGAACGCTCGAATCTAGGAGGTTAAACCTACGACCTTCCAATTACTGGTTCGGATTCCCTGCCACTGAGCTATGGGAGACTTGTGGGAGATAAGTTATTGAAATAAATCCGTATCACAGTGGTCCTTCTATACTGATGGGACTGAAAGTGTTGATAATGTTCATTAGTAAGGGCTTTTCACAAATCCAGCTACTTTTAGACGGAATCTTAAATAACATATGGCTTGTACGAGTGACCGTTCTCAATTTCCTGGGTAATAAATTTCTCATGCAAGACTTGTGATTAGCTGGAAAGGTGTGCTTTCGCGGGATAATTAATCTAAAAATAACTCGGTCTGTAAAAACGCCGTTCAACAAATACAATGAAGTTGTATGTTCGGTTGGTCTACCACTGAGATATGGGAGACTGATGGAGACTAGATCATGAATTAAGATCCTGAGACAAATATCACGCTTTTCTGCTTGAAATAAAATTGTCGATTTTTTTTCCATATTTGTTATGTTCCTCTGCAGTGACACCTGCCGATTCCGACGTCATCGGCAACCTCACACCTGCGCCATAACACAGCATTTCCAAGTTCTTAATTTGAAAACGTTTTGCGATGGTAATTTGAATGGAGAAAAATTCGCAGGCTTTTTCACCTTCTTAAGCCCCCACTTCCATTGGAACTTCGTGAGACGCACGCGTATTGTCTTTCATTCACATTGTATTGTCTTCGTTCTCTGTCCACTATTTTCTCAACCAATCCTGAGCAGTCTTGCAAATTCCGCTGATAAACCCAAAATGCAACCTGTTGCATTGGGTGTTGCATTACTGATTGGCTTTAAAAACCGCGCGTCTATTTCTCAGCCAATCAGAGACAACCGTCAGTTACTTACACGACTTTTCCGAGTTTGCACCGGCTTTGCTCCATAACTGGCTTTGATTGGCTGTTATCGGCCAAAATAATTACTTGGTCTCGGTCTGACATAACTCGATTGAAAACACATTATAAAATGGTTTCAATTTGACTGTTGAAAAAAATTTGCAATACGCCACAATTCAGTCCTAAACAAGAGGCATCATCTCGAGGCTCTGGGAAATAAACTCATACAAATCATTATATTTATTCCCCAGAGCCTCGAGATGATGTCTTTAGTTTAGGATTGAATTTCCATATATCGAAATTGGTCTATTGCTTTGGTTTAGCCTTGCTACAACTTTCCGATTGGTCCAAGAATCTAACACCAGTTTGTTTACAGTAATCGCGCACACCCGCACTTTCACGCCCTTTACGCCGGCAGCAGGTAATTTTATCGAGTCTCGATTGGTTCAGTGACCCCCTCGGTCTGTTCTGATTGGCTAAGATAATTATGAAAACATCTTGAAATGGCAATCGATTTTCTACAGTTAAGGAACTTTCGTTCTCTCCATCTTTATCACTCTTTCGTGACCAACTTCTATCGTCACGTTTACATTGGGAGACATTGTCACGTTGTTATATGACATATCCGTTTCCCCAGAATAGAGAAAGTGTTCACAGATGTCATGGCAGCTATACATGTGAACCACACTAATCCTGTGCAAATACTATTTGTTTTAATTCAGTAAACCAATAGACCTCTATTGTATTTATGTTAATTGCAGCTACTGGCCTCATTTTGGGTGACATATTCTTTTGAATTTTGCCCATTGCAACGAGGCTAGGAAGGCTTATTAGTATTAAAACAAAAGAATATTTTATTGGGACGCCATTATGAAAAAGGTCTATGTCGCGGCTGATCACATGATAAAAAACGGACTAACTCAAAGAAAGGGCATTCAGCCTCTAAATTGGGCAAGGTCGCCCAACCGACTATGCGAACAGCTCGTAGCCTTGACAAGAGTCTGTCAATGGACTCTTGGTCTGGAAGAGATATCTTTTTTCGATGCTGACTCGCGGGTACTCGGAAAAAACCCGAATGGCTTCGTTGGATCTTCCGATTACAAGTTCGGATGCTATACCACCGAGCCACTGGACACTCGTGGGAGCTTGACCATTGAATTAAAAAAATTTAAAGAGACAATTGTCATTGATAGAGCGTCCGAACAAGTAATCGGAAAGTTTCGACTCCTGCAAAGGAAGACCTGGATTTTCTCAGAGATTCCCCAAATCTCTCCTTGGGGTATCGTTTTTTTTTCCTCCTCCAAGTACTGTTATTACGCAAAACCTCTTATTTCCCGTCACATATGCATGAAAGAGATTATGTCATCCGAGGAACATGGGCAGTTCTTTGTCAGCCGTTATTACCCTCGAACCGATCACACGTTCTCGCTGCACGGAGAGAAGAGTTTATGTGCCTGGAACGTTCGGAAGGTTAACGCGTTTTAAGCGTATGAAATAAGTTAGTCCACCTCTTTGACAGAATTTGAAAAACGCCGACGTTTTTAAATGCTTTCAGACATACTCACGCATGCGCATTGGATGACAGTCCCTTTAACTGAACAATGAAAAGGAATGAGTTACAAGATCTAAGAAAATGACTACTCAAAGTGGGGTACCACCTCAGTACCAGTAGACGCCCGAACTAAAAGACATGAATGCTCCCTCCCCTGGGTCCATATTTTACTAACCCTTTGACTCTCACGAGTGATCAGCATTCACATTCGCCTCACAATTTCCAATAAACCTCATTCAGACAAGTATTGAGAACGAAAACAACGATCAGCTTACCAGGTGTAATCTTGACATAACGCCAAATTCTCATGACTACCAAACAAAGAAATCCTACTACTTAGGAGAATGAACGTTTCGATCTTGGGAATGAAAGGGTTGATAAACCCCCTCCCCCAAAACAGAGAAAAACCATGAAAAACGACAAAAAGTAAAGCATTCATTATTTTATTCAAAATATGACAGCGTTGTTCTTTCTGCACTTTCTCACTACGACGCCTATACTAATTACAAAATACTACAAAAATTGAATAAATAAGCATAAAATAAACATCCGTCTTTTTTTCAAAAAAAGTTGTAAAAATAATGACACACGAATGGTCTTAAATATAAAGCCACGACTTTTCAAAAGGTGGACAGCGCTGGATAGTGATTTTTTTTTCATCCACTCTTCAGAACAACTTGGGAGTGGTAAATATATATGCAAATTGCAAAAAAGAAAACGTGATTCATCTTGGTTCAAACCAGTTCCAACAATTTTACGAGAATGTGTTTTTGGCAAGATTGACTCTACAACACTGTTTTGCAAAAAGGCAACGTTATGGTACCACATGAAACACCAATCATTGCTTAAGAAATTTCACTCATTACGTGCACTTCTATTTCAAAATTCACCTCAGTGACCTCTAGACTCAGAGCCATCTTAAACTTTAAAATTGAGGGTAGCTCTTAATCCGCTCCAATTTTTTTCTTACTTTGCTAAGAATTTCAATTTAGCCTGCTAATTACTTTCCAGCAAATCAAAATGGGCATCATCGACTTAGTTTAAGGTAAATGGTTTGAAGACAATATTGCATGTTTTTATATGGATCTCCTGTGCCCTCTTCCAACATTGCCAAGAAACGTCTGGCATCAAAATGTGACGAATTCGGCCAGGAATCCCTCGTTTTCGAACCGCATAATTCGAGAACCATTACTTATTTTCTAAACGTCTAGAAAAATTCAGTCTTTACAACAGCTGCCGCGGGATCGTTCAGGTAATCCTGGGCGAATTTTATAATCTGTTGTGCGTTGATCCCATCAAGACGTGCCTGGACACTAGACCCCAGGTCTTGTAGTTCACTGACCGGGGGATAAAATGCAGCGTGCTGATGGTCATCAGGCTGAATAATGCACAAGCGTGGATAGCGATACAATACTGGCACATCCTCGGCCAGTCTCCCTGCAACAATAAAGATAATTTAAAACCAACAACAAAGCAACACAAAAGAGACCATATCACGGCTTAAGCCGCCGCCTTGACGAGCAGACAAAGCGAAAGGAATTTAGAGTGACCGTATGAGGGTGTCAAATAACTTTTGGAATATGTCACTTCGAATAATTTACGAATGAGACATCGAAGGTCTATTGACCGAATGCATAAATGGCGGCCAAAAATGTATTCTTTTGTTTATGTGCTAATGAGACTCACTAGCCTCGCTCTCAAGCAACATTTCTGTTATATTTTGTCCATCCAAACGAGGCTAGTGAGGCTAATTAGCACATAAACAAAAGAATATTTTTTTGGCCGCCATTTACGCATTCGGTCTATAGTAAAGGATAACATTAGACAATTTTAAGCCGAACTCTTGCAAAAACAGGCCTCTGCCCCTTTCAATTTTTCAGTTTATTTCTCTGTAATGTTCTCCTGCGGGAGGATATCCTTTGGCAAGAACCTTCCCTTCTAAGTTTATACATTTTTCAGAGACAGCATTTCTTTAAATTTGCATACCCATCAGGATGGCAGCTTTACCACCGAGAAGCAGAAGAAGACAACAACTTGTGTCGTAATTACGACAAAAGTCCTCACATTGCGAGACAAGGTGTTTGAACGGGATCAATGGACAACAATTCTTCCATCTTGTCACGTTTTCCATGAATGAAAGAAACATTTTCGTTGGCTGTTGCCACAAACCGTTACCTCACAAACTGGAAAGACATGTTACACCACGCATAGCTTCATTGCAACGTGGCGAGAAGCATTGCGACTTGTCTCACAATGCTTTTCGCCATTGCAAGGTGTGTTAAATAGGGCAATGTTTGGTGCAAACAAGGGGCATGAAAATTGCACAATGCATCAGCACCTTCAACTGTTTTGTATGAAAATGCTCCCTTTATGTCGCTTCAATAAAACGTGGCTGCTTATTATGCGAGAGAATAAGCTGTACCCAAAAACTAACGTGAAGTAGCTTGGGGGGTCCCAGTAGAACGACTTTCCGAAATTTCAAACTGGAATCTTTGTTTTGGAAGGCGGCAAAATACGTCAATTTATATTGGAGTTCAAATAAACTTACTGCATCACACAAGCGAAACATTTACATGACATGTTCATTGATGTTGCAGTCTTAAACTCCATTATTGTGACTTTAAGATTAAATGAACAGTACAATCGCGTTTGCAAGTTTCCATTCAGAGCAAAAGGACCAACTCTAACCCTAAAAGCCTATCCTCCTTGTCTTGCTTAAACTTTTAATATATAATTCGTGACTGCTTTGGAGGGCTGCAATCCATGCCCTGAGCGATGTGCAAAGTCCTAAATTCTTAGTTTGTACTCAAGGCGTTCATACCAAACAAATGAAAACGTTTTGCATAAACCGAAGTTCAATTCCAGCAGGAAAAGTTCGGGATCCAACACGTCGATGTCTCAAGGTGTGAAAAAAAAAAGGAAAGCATATTAAAGAACAATCATTTAGGAAATCCACTATGCATATAACAGAACTCATTGTTCTGGCTTACCAAAAGCATTTTTAGCATGGTAGTCCTTGGGTACAAATCTGCTGGCCCAGTGAGCAAACTCGTCGATATCCAATATAACAAAGACCATGTCTCTATACATAGCATAGGCTGCTTCTGTCAGCTCCTGAAAATTTGGCAGAACTCATTTAAGGACGGTGCCTACTATTAATATTGCGCATACGGTCTGCGCATCTCGAGACACTCGGGCTTCCTATGGGTGATGCTACGCGGAGAATTGAGAACTTAGCAAGTGCTCTTGGTATCCAAAAAGATAACTGGGGGTGACCATGTATTTGTCAGAGATAAGTAAGCTTCAATTTGGAAGAGAATGCCATAAATTACTTTGTATTTTCCAACTTTTTACAAATATTGTTGATTAATTATCTTTGAAAAATGCGTGGTTATCCCCAATTTTCTTTCGGATTTCAATAATACCTGTCAAGGTCTGCTTTTCCCGCATATTCATAAACCACCGTCCTTAAAAGAAGTTCATGATTAATGGTGAATTCAGCAGTAATCAGTGATACTCATTTACCACTGACCGGTTGGCTCAGCTGCTTAAGCATCAGACTAGCGTTTGGGAGGTCGTGAGTCCGACTCTGGCCAGACAAGCTCTCAGAGTCTTTAAATAATTGAGGGGAAAGTGATGCCTTCGTCACAACATGCGCAATAAGGACCATCAACCGTAGGCCTTGTCTCATCACCAAGACCTTAACCAGAACCCTAACCAAAAAGTAATACCTGAAGTTCTCAGGCTCAAGAAGACAGCTTGTGACACATTGTGCCGTGTTTTCAAAGTACCATTAATCTCGTTATGCAGTTGTGTCTGTTATGTGTGTTTCTTGTTCCAATGCTTAACCGCAAAGGTACATGAAACTAGTTGGGACTAGATCTTTTGCGATACAACCACGAAGGAGATTGCAGACACAAATGGGCTGCACTGTAAGTATCGCAGTGTCCCATTCGATTTACTTAATGGTCCATAATACAACACGTGCAGTGAATTTATATCGATAAAACCTCCTCCTTACTAGTAAGCGCTGTTTCATCGGATCTAAAGTCACTGTACGTGACATATAGCTCGTTTTTCTTGAATGCTAATGTTCTCCCCTCACAATTTGGACCTTTGTTCCGAGTAACGAGGGACACGCTTTTTGTGGAATGTTTTTGCCGCCGTTCAAAAACCTCGGAGCACCTGCTTTATCGGGTCTAAAAAGCACTGCGGCTCGTTTTGTAAGCATTTCTTAAGTTCTAAATAAATGTTGCCACTTTCTAAACTGAATGTCTGTATTTGATACTCAGGATTTTGCTATCATTGCAGTCTGTCTAACAGTTCGAAATATACATTGCATAAAACGAAAGGAAACGTCTTGTGTGGTTTCCATGGATGTTATCCCATCTTTTCATGTCACTCAACAGCATTTACACTTGTACGACCAACGTTGACTGGCGGGGGTATGTGCAAAGCCTATTACGTTTTTTTTGTATGAAATATATCCTGTGTCACACCATAGCATAGCATTAACACTTTTAGAGTATTCGAATGGATTTGTTTAACAGCACAACTTTCCTTACCCTGTAAAATGAGCTGGAGTTGGTAATATTTTCTTTATGTGCCAGCGCAAGTAGCATTGGAAGGTCATGTGCGAATGGTTCAAAGCTGGCATCTTCGTCAGACCTACAAAAAAGAAAAAAAAATTAGTTTAAGATCATACTCTGTTCTGGTTGTCTATGGATACACAGCTGACTGCCACTTTAAACTTCCCTAGATATATCGCAATGAGGGATTGCAGGAAGGTCGCCCTCCTCGTTACTGAGCGAGCGACTCTGCTAGCTATGTGGAGCTAATGGGCAAATTATTTAACCTTCCTGTTTAAAGTCGACGGTGTCATATATTATATAAATGATTTGTTTGTAATTAAGATGGTAAAATATGTGAACTCTTTGTGCACCAGTACTGTAAAACCTTCTCTATGAAAGATCCAGTTGCAAATGGAGCTATACTCCTGAGAATCAGCTCGTGCAGAGGATGATACAGCGGTAATGAGAACTGAGATGATGATGATGATGATGATGATGATGACGACGACAATGTTGATAAAAAGTACGATAACGAGAATGATGACGCCATAATGACGACATGATGACAAGATGGATGACGATTATGACGACAATGATGATGATAATGGCGATGTCCATGATTAGGTATTGTGATAAGTTTATTTCGAAATATTGAATCTGCTTAATGGCAAAAAACCCCAATCTTGGACAAAGTAGACGGAAATTTTTACCTTCCCCCCCCCCCTCCAAATAAAGGATGGGAAAATGGCGCGTTTTGGCTTTTGCGCGGCTTCATCCTTGATTTGGGGGGGGGGGGGGATGGGGGTTTGCTGTTCCATTTGATTCTATCCAAGATTGTTGTATTTAAAGTACTAGGGACAGCGAGGGCTAGACTCAAACCGAAGGACAGGGGTTTAGAAAAGCAAGGAGAATGCCAGCACTGACCCTAATTTGGTGTGGAATGCAGCAAAGGTCATGTGAAGGACTGGCAGTCGTCGATGATCATGAACAAATTTCAGCACAACATCTGTGCATCTTCTGTGATCATGTTCACATTTGAAGTTTTTTGGCACGTCATATCTGAAACAACAAAGACGAAAAAAGCTAACAGAAAACAAAAAAGTAACAATTGTTCGAAGCTCTGGATTTTCACCATTTATTACAACTAAACTTTCAGATTGCCGAGCCATGGTCATGCATAGGCAATACCACTGATTGACTCTCTTTTGAAGCTATTTATCCGTCGACGACTATTCGGGAAGACTCGACAAAATCCGAGTGCTGTGAACAAGTGCTGAACCAGTGACCTTAGGATTTTCGGATGCGCTACGACTGAGATAAAGCAGCCTCGGAGTAGCTCTGCCATTATACCAGTTTCGGAGAAATACATCTCAATACCCTTTCGACTTAATTAAGGAGGTCATGAATTTTAAGCCTGGGAAATGATCAAGCTTGTGTTCACATCGATGGTCACTTGGGCTCTTGCTTGTCAAGCGCATTTGAATATGTCAATAGAAAATGCGCTACATAAATTCATTACCAAATTCATTACCATAACCTAACAAAAATCCAATCTGAATTTGCTTCTCTTGGAAGAGGAATCCATTCATTGAATTTACTTTCGCACTGTTCGGTTTTAATAAAGGAAAAATATATCAATTAATTAAAGAAATAATAAATTGGATCCTTCACCTGTGTATGTCATGAAACATATGCAGCTTAGAGTCCCTCTGAGTATTGATTGTAGTCTCAACATTACGACCCAACTGGAAGACTTTAACTCGCACGCCATCACTCCGTTGAAGGTCCAACTACAAGAAAAGTATTTTTTGATTACTGCAATATAATTATCCTATAGACAAACAATAAAAATATTATTTTTGAGGATGTAACACTATGCGCCATGTTATCAACAGCCATGATTTTTTAAATGAAAATGAGAAATGACACGACCATTTATTTTCTTGTAATGTCAAGCAGCTTCGAATAGTTCTGAACACCGATTTTGACGATATAGCCCCCTGGATGACGGCAAGTAAACTATTAGTTGATATCAAAAGGAAAATTATATGTTCTTAATTTATTATACTTTAATACGTAATATTTTATTGAAGAAATGTAGAAGTGATACTCGCACATAATTGGACAATTTAAAGTGCTATTATGACCAAAAAAATCAATTTTCATTTTTCTTTAGATTTCAAAACTATGTTAACTAAACAGCAAGTTACCCAAGCTTTAATCCTTGATTAAACAAAGATAACGATGAAATGAAATATGAAATGGATCATATATGAACTGCGGAATATGAAATCAAGTGAAGCTATGATCCTCGCAATTTTTGCAATTGCACAGTAGAACTTTAAGCAATTACCCCTTAGTATGGTCATCTACCTACATGTATGTTGCGAACTCAAAATTCATCTGCTGCAAAAACGTTCTGTTCGTGCCTTGTTTTGCCAAGAAAGGCGATATACCGAGATATGAGATATGATGAGATATGACGTAGGTGAAGAAGCAACAAGGAAATCTAGTTTTCTTGATGCATATAGGTGAGTCAGTTCGGGCTGGGTGGGATGTAACATTGAGCCAAATGTCCTGTCAGCCCCCTTAGTCAGATAATAAGCACCGGGCATTTTTATTAGGGCTGAACGCCATCTAACCTTTGATAAAACAAGATCAGTTTCCTTTGCCTTCACTTTGCTCCCATCGTCAACAACATCTTGGGTATGTGTTGCATAACATGAAACTCGACCAAACAGCAGCTCACAGATTAGTTTAAAGCAGTGGAAAGGATACCATTTGTTTCTTAGACTTGGAGCAAGATAACGTCGAGCTAAGGAGCGAGTGTACACAGTACCAATCAATCGAACATCAACATCCTATGGAAGATGAACGCACAAAGTCGTGAGCACAAACCTCACTTTAACGATCACGTATTTTGGCATACATCTGTTGGCCAACTGAAAGCACGACAGTCTTAAATATTGCCCGACAAATTTAAAAGTATTTTTTTATTGCTTGATTTCAAGATCTGGAAATATAAGAAATTATGATCTCGCCAACGTCCTTTTCTTCCTCCGTACGTACCGTAATTTACTTGTAATTTGCGTTTTTCCAAATCAGATTATAAATTGATCTGGGAAAAGCAGTAAGGCCTCTCGAAAAGTGTGAGAAAAGGTGCTATTTAACGATTTCTTTGAAGGGCCACTCTCAAAGCAATTTTAACGTTTATTGGTCGGAACAGGCTTCATCTCAAAACGTAGGACAGTAACTAGCTCAAACGAGCTATCACTAGTAAGTTATTACAGCAACTTCCCTGCTTGCAGTCGAAGTATATATTTGAGAGGGAGGGAAGGGAAACTGTACTCTTGCTGCGTTGAGCATGCGCTGAGGGTTGCCAGGCTACCAAAGATCTTTACAAATGATCAAAAGGCTCACCAAACTTATAATGGCAAAACAACAATAATGCAGTAACATCTCGTGTTCAGTGTTCGCATGCGTTTTCATAAACTTAAGAAAAAGCTGTTTCAAACATTAGTTCGTTTTGTTCTTTTGCCTTTTCTGAGATAACGACAACGGTGTGCATGTAATGACGAGCATCTTTGGATAAAAGAGCTAGTACGAGGGATGTAGAAAAACCCACAGTACACACGATTTTAGAAAGAGTCGGCCATAGGCCGGAGTATCTGGTGTTGAGGTCTGCATTTGTTTGTGCCGTCTTGTAACTTCTTTTCACATGGCCACCATGTTAGATAACTGTAAATTCTCTATTTTCGCATTCCCCATAACACACTTTGTCTGCCCCCCCCCCCCCCCCCAAATTTTGCATAAACCATTGTTTTTCAAATGCTCTTGGGAATATGTAGTGTACCCAAGAGCACTTGAAAGCAATGGTTTATGCAAAATTTGGGGGGGGGGGGGGGAGGAAGGGGGGCAGGCAAACAAAGAGAATGGTTAAAATATTTCCATTGTAAAAACTGACTTCAGACTTCAGTCCTTCCACTACGCAGACTTGCCTGCAAATAACCAAACATGAAAGGAATGACAACTGACTGAGCAGGCTCACGTCCTGCTGTGCCTTTGCCATCTGTGATAACCACGTCAATTCATAACACCAATAACGGAAGGCGTTATCAAGATTTGTTGTAAACTAAGTTTATACCATGTCAGGAAGAGAACTGAATAAAAAGGATTTGTCCACAGCGGGTTGACTGACGTTGGATAACCATTCCAGCACCTGCTTTGCCTGGTGATAGAAATTAAAGGAAAAAAAGAAACAAATAAATGAATGAATGAATGAGAGAGTGGTAGAGTGAGTAAGTAAACAGTAAATCTTTATTGCACCTTACTCTCCAAAGGGAGGTATCAGCCTCGTTACAATAAAGGTGATGATATCCACTAGAATAACTAATTAACTAAAAGATCACACAATTACTTGTAATACTATTGGTATAAAATTATAATTTTTAATTATTTTGCGTTTAGGATGTCTGTTCTCTTCTGAGTGATTGAGTGAGTGAGTTAGGTTTGTCAGGTTGTTTCTCCATATTATTATTACTATGACAATTGTTTTTATTACTATGTCTTGCCGACACTTTTTTACTTGTAAATACATTTTTATTAATACTACACGTTTTTTAATATAGTTTTTATTGTAATAAGTAGTATATTTATTGTAATTTTATATCTGGAAATAAAGTTTTTTTTTTTTTGTGATAGTGAAGAAAGAATTAATTAATTCATGATTATTTAATCAACTCATAGCCAGATTAGTGAATGAATGATCGCATGAATGGACAAATGGATGGTTAACAAACGAGTGGATGGAGGGCTGGATAAATGAATGAATGGATGGATAAACTAATCAAAGAAAACAAGACCACACAAACATCGTCATTCCCTTTCGAGGGACATTTAAAGCCAGCGTATCATTCGTTCGTTGCAACTCGAGATGCACTCCGGGAAGTAAAATAAAACTCACTATTACAGGTCCATGGTAGTCTAGTCTGAGGTAGGTGGACTGAGAACTCGAACAACTTTCTACTGCTGACCAGCTAAGACTGCGGAATGCGGTAAGTGTTGGATAGCCTGTGATACCATACCGCTGACATGTGAGTGGATCCGATGAACAGTTGTGTATGTACAAAGAAGCACCTAGAAAGAAATGAAAATTAACCAACCACTGAAATCTAAGGGTAGACTGTGAATAATTCCCCGGAAGACACAACCGAAAAAAATCAGTTCTGATTGCCAGAGAGCGAGTTCATTGATACCAACAAGTGCAGATATTCGCAATTGCGTCATGAGATTACGATTGGTTAGATTTTTGAGAACATAAATGTAAAAAATAAGTGTCACAAGTTGAAACTGGTTTACATGTGGTGAGCCTCTTTATGGCGTTTTATTTGAATATAATGCCACAATGCATTTGGAGAGTTTAAAACAATGAAAACAACGGCGGGCGACTTTAGTAGGTTTTCTAAGCTGAAAACAGCCATAAAAACGAGATATGTCCGGAAATGCATATAATTTAAATTAGACGCACTCTGATTTTCAACTTGCTTTTTTTGCCCAAAATCACTTCCACCTGATAATTAACAGCACAAAGTCAGACCTCTAAAGTAAAAGTAAAAAGTGAAGTAACCTTATTTAACGTCGATAACTCGTAACAGTGCGCTAATTTTATTCCCCCCTCACCATCAGTGCTCGGTTTTACGGGCATTTAAAGCTACTACTTAGGTTACAATGAAAGAAAAGAAGTCGAAAGAAGTATGGGAGATTCGGGGAGCGAACTTGGGACCTCTTGCACAAAGACCACGCACTAAACGACTGTGCCATCCTTGCCCCTTCCAGTCCTCATGCAAAGGTAAGCATGTTTGACAACTGTTGTTGTGTCACGCACACCAACTTGAGTTTGCCAACATAACTTTGCAAACTTAAGTTTGCCGTGTGAAGGCCGCTTAAAGGGGCTAGGTCACGCAATTTTAGGCAATTTCAGCATTGATCAAATGGTCATAGAATTAACTGAAATAACAAAATAACGGCTCAAAACTATAGAAGAGCTCAAACAAAACACAGGAAAGCTAAGGCATGTCTAAGACTTTTGACTCAGTTCTTCCCTCATTAACTGTGGCCAAACTTGGCGCTTACGGTTTTAATGACAAATCATTACAACTAATGCGTTCATATTTTAAAGATCGGCTCAACAGGGTGAAAGTTGGCAAAGCTACTAGTGACTGGAATGTGATGAAACGTGGATGCCCTCAAGGATCTTCCTTTGGTCCAATACTGTGGAACTTGTACCAAAATGATCTATCGTATCACATAAATGACTTTGCAAATTTAAATATGTATGCTGATGATCATCAGATGTATATAGTTGGCAGCCATATGTCCATTATGTGTACTGATATGGAAAAGGAAGGAAACGCTGCCCTTAGATGGTATAAAGACAACTATTTATTGTCCAACCCAGAAAAACTTAACGCTATAGCGATTAAACAACGTAATGAAACTGAACAGATTAACATCAAGATCGGTGATCAAGAGATTAAGACAATAGATAATATCAAGCTACTGGGTGTGAACTTTGATAAGAATTTAATTTTTAGCCAACATATTAGCGAATTATGCAAAAAGGCCAGTCAAAGGGTGGGTGTCCTCGCCAGGTTAAGAAACTTAATCACTACAGAGACTAAATTATTACTTTATAAAACTGCTATTATGCCATATCTCACCTATTGTCATCTCATATGGCATTTCTGTAAGGCGTCGGATACAAGAAAGGTTGAAAGAATTCAAGAGCGGGCATTAAGGATAGTTTATAATTCACATTCAGAAACGTCTATGAACTTATTAGACTGTGATAAATTACCAAGCCTTCTTAATAGGAGATTGCAAGACATAGTTATACTCATGTACAAGCTTAAATATAGGCTAGTTCCTGATTTCATTTGTGATGTTTTTAGTACTAAGTCTTGTAAATACAATTTTAGAAACCAAAATTTTGATATTCCTAGATTTAATTCTGTATTGTATGGTAAACACTCTCTTAGATATCTTGGACCCTTTTTATGGAATAAGCTAGATAAAAACATCACTGAAACGAGCAGTCTATCTAAGTTTAAGTTTCATATTAGATGTAAGGATCTTACTGAACTGACAAATGGCAACAATTGCCCCGCGTGCGTAATTTGTACTTCTTAAGATGTGCCCGTGTTGTTAGAATTATTTTGATTATTTTAGCATATCGTAAATGTATATAAAAATTTATAGCTTATTTCTTATTTATTAGTTATCATAATATTTATTATTTATGTCATCTTTATGTTGTGTCCCCAATTAGCGCGAGCTAAATACATTGACACATGAATAAAGTTCATCATCATCAAGAAGGGGCAAGGATGGACAAAACTGGGGAGGATTGGAATGAATTGCATTTGGCTAAATTTGAAAAACGTCGGCCCACCTTTTTTCAGATTTATATCAATTGATATCAAAAAGTCATTTAAACAGCTGGAAAATCATTCTCAGTTGTTATGTGGCCGTGATTTTGCAAATAAAAGACTCTTGCTCTGCCAATTTGAAATTTAGAGCTCATAACTAACAAAATTAAACAAAATTACCTAAAAAAGCGTGACCTAGCCCCTTTAAGGGTTATTTCGTTTGCAACACCAACAAGTCAGGCGTAACCGATGAACATGAAAACTAAAGATTGCTTGTCCTAAGAGGCAAAGTACACACCTAAAAACTTGCTATCTATTGCTATCTGTTGAATGGTTGGCATCACGTTATTGCAGTAGCTGCAACCATTGATAAGAAATACAACCTGTGAAGAAAATAAAATAGAAAAAAACTCTTAGGAGAGGAAGCACTTGCCACTGATCAATTGTTGATCCATTTTTCTTTTTCCTTTCCCAATTTACAAAGGTCTATGGCGTATTGTGTCATTTTTCTGAAGACAAGAAACCACAAGAACTACTGCATTTTTAAACTTTTCTATATGGCTTCACAAAGCCCCGTCACTAGGAATAAAATGCATGGTGCACGACTTTACATGACATCTAACGTGGCAGCCCTTACTGTGTAAACATATGCATCCAAAAACAGAATTTACAAAATTAAGAGAATATTTATCAGTGATGAATTTCGGATACGTAAATAAAAACCACCCAAGAGTTGAACCTGAGATTTCAGGGGCGGATCAATTGTTTGAGTCTAAAATTCTCGCATCTGCAGGATCGCCTATTATTACTCAACTGGTTGACTTGTTTTTTTGATGGAGAGCCATTCTATTTTGCCACTAATCTGAAAAATGTTTCCGTAGTGTTTTTCTGAGTCCAGGTTTGGACCCACCCTATCAAAAATTCCTGGATCCGCCCATGCATTTCTTCGTGCATTAACTGGGGTAGACATTACTATCTTCTTAATTACAATTGGGAGAATGC
>NC_090893.1:42303295-42365795 GCF_036669925.1 Montipora capricornis
GTTACATCACAAACAAGATGATTCTGAGAAAAAAAAACGACCTTTATCCAGGCGATTTGCCATAAACTTGAAAACATCAAGCCGACTTTTTTCAAGATTACCCAAATGCAATCGGTTTGAATCCTGTCCATTTGTGTCCATCCATGCTTCTCTTTCCTTTTGTTGTATTTCTTTTATGTTGTTAAACAGATTTAAGTGCTTATTGCAACGCTTTAATTTTTTTGGCATTTTGGGTGTCATGAAATTACATGTCCATCATTTTGCGTTTTGACATGGCCCCTTAAATCGCCTTCAGCGGCTCTAGCTTCTTGATTACTTAGCAAACCTCCCAAGTGAATCCATGACTCGATAGCAGGTTACACGCTGCACACTTACAGTTCATTTTTAACAAAATTTTAAAGCTAAAGAAACTCCGGTTAAAATACGATCAAGCGACAATTTTTCGTTTTTGCAAAAATGGGTATATAATTCTGAGAGCAATGGATTGTCCATCAGCTTTCGCCAGCTCTCTCGCGAGCAGCCGCATCCATGGACACAAAGAGTTTGCATAACTGGCCAATCAGATTACACTCTTTGCAGCACAAGATATAACACACCTTAGAGTCACTGCTCTCTTTCCATGGATTATAGATCTCATCATCGACACCATCATCCATTGAAAACACAGTTGATAACAAGTTAACAGACAACTGCTTTAAAAACTTGTAAAGCAGCAAAGGTGTTGGAATTCCTCTATCAAATACTTGCTGTTTAATAAAAAATCCTGTTTGATAAAAAAGTAAAAAACAAATTAGAAAAAAAGACCGAGAATATTGTTAGCCAAAATAATAATCACAAACAAGTCTCCACATTTGGACAGAGTGTGAAAATATCATCACATGGAAACCTCGATGGCACACTTCCAGGTATTTACTCAGAGTTGATTTAAATTGACCATTTAATCAATGTTTATCATACTAATTACGTCATAGCGATGTTTGTTCCACGGTAACTGCACCGGCATTAGGTGTAAAGGAAATTGCATAAGTTGACCTGTTTCTCCTGTGCAGGGTGCAACAAATGCGCTTTATCAAAACATGATGGCATGCAAATTGAACAACAGCTATGTCACCTTCAAGAACATACATAACCACAAGCACTCACTATACAGCTGATGAAGCGTTACTGTACAAACACGTGTTGCACCATGAGAGGAAGCACGAAGGTCTAACTGTAAGTACCTCAAAGGAATGCTAGTAGGACGTACTAGGATTCCTAAACTAATGTTTACTGAATGATGGCCAAATAATTCAAGGAATCGAATTTGGAAGAGAATTATCCACACATGTGAAAACTCTAACAAGAGAGACCAAAACAGAGGAATTTTCCAGCGAACCTGGCAAACTCTCTAACTTTTGGTGGCTCTTTCTTAGGTGGCTTTATGCATTCTAACTGTGCAGCCTTTTCCACTTCAGATGAAAAAAAAAACGCAACATTAATTGTTGCAAATTATTTAGTGAACTGTTAATCAAGCCTTCTTTTCATGTTACATCGAACTGTATGAGGTGTGCCACCCGTCAGTTCACATGAAAAAATGCAACATACATTGCTACAAATTATCTAGTAAATGGTTAAACCTAGTGACATTTTATGTTACATCGAACTGTATGAGGTGTGCCACCCACCAGTTCAGATGAAAAAACGCAACATACATAAGTAGTTGTATGCGTTCATTCAGACCGGATTTGACAGGTAGTCATCAAATGACGTCATCAATCAAAGAACAAAAGAAGGGGGCGTGTATAAATTAGGGGCAAGTTGGGGCATGATGCAACCCCTAACCCTAACATGTGCAACATCACGTGCATCCCAGGTTGTTGCATAAATTAGGGTTAGGTTAATGAGATTCCAGTCATGTACGAAGACGAGGGTTTTTTTTCATCGATGAGAATGACAAAGAAAGGAATGTAACCCTAAAATATAGTTTCGTAAGGAGCACGCACACATGTGTAGCACATAAAATCGCATAAATTAGGGTTAGGTTAATGAGATGCCAGTTATGTACGTGCACGAAGGTTTCTTTTAATGAGAAAGTAAGCGAGATGTGTGTGCTGTGCTTGTCTTGTGTCCACCCGAACCAGCCAGGTGGTAGCGCAAATATATAGCGAAAAGAACAATGGGAAAGGCAGGGAGCCAATGAGTAACAGGTGATGTCACCACTGACCAATGAGACTCTACTGACGTCAGTAGAAAAGAACAATGGGAAAGCCAGGAAGCCAATGAGTAACAGGTGATGTCACCACGGACCAATGAAACTCTACTGACGTCAGTATACATTAACTTAGATGGAAACTTAGTTTAACTTAGTTCGGCTTGGCAACAAATTCAAAATGGCGCATGAGTGGTGATCTGCAATAACGTGAAGTTGTCTATACTACCCGTTTTAAAATGGCGCAGTACAATCTTCCCTCAACAACGAATATTTGTAATAACAAATAGAGAAAAATGAAAAGAACGCAAGGGCATGGGTATTTCATTCTTTCTCTTCTTTTTAAAGAGTGAACAACACAATTAAACGGGAGCTCTTTGCCTCTGGAATTAAATCACTATCCTCACGGATGCAATAAACTACAACTTGAAAAGAACTCTTCCTATACTAGAAAGATTCAATTGCGACTCGTTTCACTTACATAAAATCTACTGGAAAAAAGTCATTTGTATGGTCAACCTCACGCCTTAAAGAAGCTGCGAACTTGTCCAATTCCCGAAACGGATCAATGGTACATGAAGTGATGACTTCTCTTACTATGTTATCAACAATTTTAGATCGTTCTCTTGATTCCCTTACGCGCGCTTCTGTTTTTGCGCGATTCGCACATATTTGAGCCAAACGTCCTTGCGCTGCGTCGAAGAGGAATGATTTAACTCTGTCCTTTTCTGTAACTCTGTCCTTTCGTCCCTCAGTTACCACTCTGCCCTTAAAAAATCAATCAATCAACAAGGAAACATGGAAATTAAACCCTTCAACACCAAATATATTTGTAAGAGTCTCTCAGACAAATCATTTAGAGAATCCGTATCAAAGAAGTCAGAAGAATGAAAACGTTTTTATAATCATCGGAATTAGCCTTTAACATCACCACCTTAGATATATGTAAATACACTTACCAGAGTTTGTATGAAAGAACAACACCTACCGTTCTGCAAAAACATGTTTGCTGATCTTGCGTGGCTGGAATTCTTTCGTGCAATAGCTTTTTTTCTGGTTCATAGCTTCAATCTGTTTGTTGGAATGAGGGTCCATGAACGTATCTTGGAAACTAGAGTCCAGCAGATTGGGACAATATTGCAAGGGCAGAATTTAACACATGCACTGACCCACGGATTACACCGGGCATTGGAACGCTTCCTGGATATTCCTGATTAATTATCGTATTTCTTTTCGTTTAAGTTCCAATCGGGTCGATAATAATTTTCACAGCGCGCGATTTCAAGCAGGAGAGTGGCGTAATGATATTAGACGGTTCGATGAATTCATGAATGTAATGAGTTGCATGCTTAACTCCAATGAACAATTTGAACTGAACGATACCTTTCAATTAGAATTTGTTCACATGCGTGCCAGTCCACAGGGTGGGTGACATGGTAGAGATTATAAGCGCGGTCACCAAGCCTCAACGAAGTTCCGCTTGAAGAAAAAATGTCCCAAAGAATGAACAGAATTTGTGCTGTGCTCGGGCCATCGTTACAGCGAAAGCTCTCGTGGACAACCATCCTAACTGGCGTAGTTTCCAGCGAGGCTTCACCATCCAATGCAATGCGGCTATTGCTTTACATACAGAAGCCAACGTGAAACCCGGCCTCTGTGGAATGGACGAACTAACTCGGTTTTCCCTCGTTTCCTCCCTATTTCTAAAATATCGAATCATTATGGTGGATGTCAATCGCGCGTACGCATGTTTTGCGTTTGGTGAAGGCAAGAAACAATTGGCGATCCTACATGAAAACGGGCATTACAATACCCTCACTTCCTTACCAGGCTTTTTTAGTGCCAGTTATTTCTGCGGGCATTATTTACATCTGTATGACCATTTAGGGCAACATGCATGCCCTAATCCGACTGGAATTCACTGCCCTGCCTGCTGTCAAGAAACATGCTCTGATTACCATGAGGCATACAAGACTAAACGGTTGGCTTCCAGCTGTTGCAATAGCTGTCACTGTGTCTTCTATGGACCCTCCTGTCTGGAACTCCATTATAGTAGCAAAGCACAAGATGGGAAACCTAGCGGTCCTGAAAAACCATCCATCTGTCAAGCGCGACGGAAATGCGCCCATTGCCGAAAACTCCTCGTGGGAAGGAAAGAACAAGGTGATCATTGCTGCGGTTGGGGTGAATGGCCCTTGTGTCGCGAACAAGTGGACCTTAACACTAATTGATGCTACATTCAGAAGGCCAAGGACCCTGATGAAATCTGGGAAGAGAAACGAGCAGTGCAACTGGCCAAGCGAAAAAAATGGCGGCGACAACAAGGAGGAGACTCTGTGGGGTTACGAACCCTACGATCCCATACAGAGACGAAAAACCAGGAACAATCAGACGAGTATAAGGAACCCCTTTTAGTGATTTTGACGTAGGAGCCATGCAGGACACTGGGAAACATATTGCCAACTTAGTCGTAGGAATGACCGCAGAAAATACCGACCCCAACATCTTTCGCGGACCCTAATGCGTTAATCATTTCTTAGAGTGGTCAGAAGTCTTGACGGAAGAGGAAACCCGACAAATCACAGTCTTGGCCCATAATTTTAAAGGGTACGATTCCTATTTTATCGTCGACGCATTGCACCATCGCAAACAAGCAGGTTCGCAATAGCGGTAAAGTACTGGAACTGACTTATCTGGGAGGCCACATTCGTTTTATTGACTCCATGTCGTTTATACCTGGATCTCTCTCTTCTTTCACAAAAACATTTGGACTTGACCCTGATCAATTTAAAAAAGGTTACTTTCCCCATTTATTTAATACCCGGGCCAATATGGAGAATGATTACCACGGTGAACTGCCTCCCATGAAAGATTACATGCCCAAGGGGATGACCAAAGGAGGGAAAGAAAAAATTGAGGAGTGGTATGAAGAGCAGAAAGCAAAGGGAGTTCAATTTCATCTGCACCAAGAGCTCGAAGATTATTGCATCGATGACGTCCGGTTATTGCACAAAGGCTGCCTCACATTTCAACGCAATTTCCGCAAGCGCATTTGGTTTTGCCCCTTTGAACAAATTACTACTGCCTCGACTTGCAATCGAGACTCGCGCCTCAACCGCATGGAAGAAAACACCATTGCCTCAGAACCTCTCTACGGCTGGCGCTTAGATGTCAATAATAATAATAATAATAATAATAATAATAATAATAATAATAACAATCGTTTATTAAGACTCCCTTGTAGTTGGCTATTAACTAAATTAACGAGTTACTTACAAGCAAGAATAAATATTACTATTTACATACTTGAGAATAAAAACTAGCGATAAAAAACGACGTTTCGATCTCTCTGAGATCATTTTCAAGTAGTAAAAGAAGCGAATAAAATCTGCGTATATAAGTACAAATTAAGACGTGAGAATGCCGACACCTCTATCAGCGCGTCGAGGAACACATGAAAGGATCGTCTTCAATCGGGAATCACATTAAAGAGCAACATGGAACAGTCCCTAGTGACATATATCGTGACTTTAAGATCTTGAGAAAGTGCGAAAGTAAATTCGATTGCCTCATCTACGAAATGCTTTTTATAAAGGAGCTTAAACCAACTTTGAACAAACAGTCAGATTCAATCCGTGCGAAGTTATTTATATAGTTCTTTATAGCGTTTTGGTATCTTAACACTCACGCTTTAGCGTTTTAACCAACAGTCATGTAGATTTAATCCGTGCAAGTTATTTATATAGTATTTTAATATTTTAACACTTACATTTTAGCGCTTGTATTTACATATTTTATCTTTGGACATTCTCACGTCTTAATTTGTACTTATATATGCAGATTTTATTCGCTTCTTTTACTACTTGAAAATGATCTCAGAGAGATCGAAACGTCGTTTTTTATCGTTAGTTTTTATTCTCAAATGTGTTTCAAAAAAACTACTTATAAGTATTTACATACTGTAGTAATATTACTTTCTACATATAAATCAAATAAATCAATGCTCTTATTTAGGGGAAATATCTAAACATGAAAAACTCCTCTGTTCTGTTTAGATTACAGTTCCTCCTGTCCCTAAAGAAGTGCTCTCAGGGAATATGGACATGTATTACTGATGCAAGGCAGAAGTGCATTTAGAGGGTAATGGTCGTTATTCTCTTCATATATTTGTCACAAAGCCAACTCCTCCTATGTTCGAGAGTGTCTAGACCTGCTGCTAAAAGCCCAGCATTATAACTATCTATGTAAGGAAATACTATGCGCAAAACCCTTTTTTGAAGAGATTCTATTTTATCTGAAAGGTAGCCGGGGATTGCCTGCCATATTGGAATGGCATATTCTTACACAGGTCTTATAGTGTTTAGGTAGACTTTCAAAATAGACATTTCATCCATGCCAGCTCTCTTTAACAACCGCAACTTGCTTTCTTACAAATATATTCCACGTGGGTATTCCATTTAAGGTCACAGTCAACATGGACACCTACGATGTTATAAGTTGACACACGCTCTATTACTTTGTTTCCAATAATTATTGGACTTAAAGGAAAGTTGGAATAATGCATGAGATTTATCAACATTTCCTGAATTCAGCAGGCTAATGGAATTCCTAGGTAGAATCTCAAAAGCAGAAGTATCATCCACGTACTTGATGTGTAACTTCCAGTCCGACAGTAGTCTATAGGTCATCACAGAGAAAAGAATCACGCCGAGCTTCATCCCTTGAGGCACACCACCGTTAAGAACCTTCCAATCGGACAAATTACCACCAATTCTCACAGCCTGGCACCGGTTAGTCAAAAACGCACGAATTCAGCATAGCAGGGCCTCATCGACATCGAGTTGTTCAAGTTCCGTTAAGTTTAAGTTCCGACTATAAACTTTCTGGTCTGCTGATGTTGGTAGAATGTAATTCGAGTTTCCTTCAGAAACTGGCGCAGAAGATCTTAAATTCGTTATATTAGACGTTTGAGACGGGTCAGGATTTGCTTGAATATCCATGCATTCAGTTAGATCCTTGGGAGGAAGGTACAGGCAAATAAAGCCATGCTTTGTCCATCCATTAACTGGTCTTTTAGGAGCGTTCGATAAATCCCGATGTTTTGCAACCACAGCACTTATAACAGGCGAATATTCGGCAAGAACATACTTGCTAGGCACTACTAGAGTGTTAACCATTAGTTGGAAGTCAGTAGCAAAGTGAACTCGTAGCGACAGCAAGGGGAATATTAATAAATGTACAGAACTAAATCGTAAGGCAGCCATCTTGGCATGCATACATGCATAATCAATTATTCCAAAGCGGCTATGGAATGGTTAACGTTTGACGAACAGCAATTGTGTCGAGACGCTTGGCTTGCATGTAGTGATGAAGAACAAAAGCAGCTGGAAGAAATTTTCTTGGAAACAGGTGATGATAGCTCTGACCCGTGGTTCCGTCAGCGAATACAGCATGCTAGAAATCATGGCGAGTATTGCATTCCAGACATCTGATGGGCAGTTTAGGGCTATGATGTTCAGACCAACACGGTTTACGAGTTTCTTGGCTGTTTCCCAAGTGTTTTCCTCAGCGCTCAGAAACCTACCACCGCCTGAACGATCGCTCCATGGCCAATGTTCATCAAGAAACCTTGCTGGGATTACAAAGTCTGTCTGATCAAAGCTATACAGTAAAAACCATCTGGGAGTGCGAATGGCTGAAATGTAAGAACCACGATCCGGAAAGGTTCTTCCGTCGTTGAGTGTGTCCCAATAATGCCGACAGGCTTTGCACATCAAATTATATTTCAAGACGGATAGGTCGCACTCCAAGGTCTGTACCTTTTGACGAGAGCTCTCTTTCGGCCTGTAACGTTTGCAATTTGTGCTGCAACCCCTCAGTTTGTAGTTTCCAGCGCCTTGCTTCTTGATACACTACAATGAGATTGTGCAATACTGCTCTATTCATGGTCTAGGATGACAGCAAAACAATTCCTCGTTCAGTCCTTGACGAAGGTCATTAGCTTTCTGTCGTATCCACGCACGACAACGGTTTATCAAAGATCTCACATTCAGAGTTTCAAAGAATTTGCGGTAGAATACAAACTCGATCATGATGAAGAACGGTGAACACAGCAACCATCTAAAGCATTATTCAGTCCCCGCCAAAAGCCAGCGCCTTTTTGATTCATCAACAATTCGCGTCGCTTTTTTTAGGAAGTTTTGCAGCGGGCCAGGGTTCGCAAAGTCTGTTTTTGAGGACACCATGCTCAGACCGTGGTTGGAGGTAAGGGTACTCTCCCTTTCAAAGAATTCAAAATGACTTCGCTGACAGCATTGATTTGATCAGCATTGGCGTGACGTAAAAGATCTTGACACTGTAAATGACGCAGCTGTCGTAGGAACGTAAGTTGTCTACCTAAACAGGGAGGCCGTGCCGCGGGCATGACGTGATTCGATAGGTACAAATACATGCGGGTACTCTTGCGAAGGTAATAGGTTGGTCCACAGACAGTAGTCATCTGAAGAGGCTGGGTGTAAGTCAAACATTAAATTGCCAAAGGGGTGTTCTGTGGCACGACAAAATATCTGCATAACACCTTTGACCTCGGCTGGAAACGCCTGACACAACAAAGCTCGTAACCCTGTGCAATCCCGAGGATTCTTGATATGTAATGTGCATTGCATGACACAGCCTTGGCGTAAGGGCCCAGCGGAAACAGATCTTGACACAAATACAATACGGTGATGTTCCGATGGTGGGAATGTTTTGTGAATACCCTAGGTCCAACACACGCTTTTCTCTTCCCCCCTCGTCCATCAAATCATCCAACAATAGCACCCCACCACCTCGTGGTGCAAACCAAGCGTCCAATTCCAGTGTATAGCATCCTCTTTTTGCATCATTTTAAACGTAGGCTGCCATGCTCCATAACAATAGTGTTTGGTAGGGGGTGGTGGGTCCATGAAATGAGAAGCATGTTTCAACAATTCCCGTGTGAAGGTGGTCTTACTGCAGCCGAAGGACCGGTCACTAAAAGACTGCACAGGGTTAAAAAAAAAAGCCTTCTCTCTCCGGTCCTGGCTGAGTCATAGTCCTATCTGATCCTCTCCCCCACGTTTCACCGTCTTTTATCTAAAGCCTTTTTGATACTGTACCCTGCCGCGGCACTCACACCCCCATAGGCGGCTGCTTTACCAGCGGCAGTCAATGCAGGAAGGGCTAACGCGAGTAATGGAAAAATACCTCCTTCTAGGGTTTGGTTCACCGCCTAGTTCGAGTAACCCATGTTTTATGGCGAGGAGCGCGTTTTTGACGTGTTCGTGTTGCAGGCATGATGTCAAATGATATATGTGTGTAATGGGGGGTCTTTTTTAAAAAGAACAATGACAACGGAACGGTTTTTTTTTTTTTTTTTTTGTTAGCAATTTATTTCAATGATACATAGCTTCGCGCCTAGAACAACACGCCTGACTATTTTCTACACCGTCCACAATATCCGTTTGAAGTGATGGGGGTAACTGTACTAGGATGCGATGGCCTGCTTGGTGATCGTTGGCTACTAAATCATGTAAAGAAAAATCATCCATGAATTCATGCATGCTCTTGCCTCGACATTAAAGCGCAATGCACGCAAGAGTGGCTGATCAAACTTTGTAAGCTTTTCTTGTTGTGGTGGATGACGGGAAAATAGCGCCAGATCCATTCCAAGACATGAGGTACTCCGTGCGTATCCATAGGAAGCCCATAACTGTCGAGGATCTCACAGGTATCTCCCAAAGTCCACAAACCCAACAAATGATGTCCAGGTTGTCCTTTAGGGTCTGTGTTGACAATCATAGCCCTATGCATTTGTCTCCCGGCCGTTTGGCGGAGTGGTGGTAATTGATCTTCAGGGTACACACCCCAAAACACGCGTCTCAATACTGTTACACAGGTAATGCAAGTGGTTGTATACAGAAAGGTCTGAATTTTAAATGTCGTAATTCACCACGTGCACGCCCATGCCACTGATATCCATCATGCTTTCAAACTCGCCCCAGACCACCACCATCAGATTTTGACCAGGATTAGCCCCAAAATTGATCTCCAGGGTGACATCGCCTTGCTGTTGTGGGTTTCGCAAGGGTTTATCCGCATCTCCTCCTGTGACATTATTAAACAGGTACAGAGTGCAATTCTTGTTGTGGCCCCAATCCTCTGGTTTCTTGGTGTTTACCCAGAGCACAGCTGGCTTGCAGGAAGCGATGGTACCCCCACAAATCTTTCTTGTTATCATTCTGATTGACTTCCAAGGTTTCGTACAGATATTCCTCAACGCATATGATTTGACGAATGCGGGTCACCCTAAACTTTTGGAAGGCAAATGGGTAATGATCTAAATTTACGTTGTATGTGCAACTGTCCAGTAATCCCACCATTAGACGATCTGGTATGTGGCCTTGAAACAGATCTGTTTTCTTAAACATGGTGCTCTCCCCGTCAAAGTTGAATGTCTGGACATCCATGTACACGGTAAGATACCGTGCCACATGCCTTTGTTATGCCTTCGTTTAGTCAGTGCAGCACAAGTGGTAGGGTTTAAGGTCAGCCTACAGAGATAAAATTTGGATTGGATATCATTCGGACCCACGGTTGGGTACTTTTTGTCTGTCATCCTTGTACCAAAACAAAAGAACTCGGGACTGTTAAAGGTGATTCGCAGCTTGATTTCAATACCAGGAACTAACACGGTTCCGGTATGAGAAGCTTCCAAATGCGATTTCATGATCAGCCGCGTTAACTTCCAAGTTTTTGGAGAACGGATGGCCGTTGGAAGTTAACACTTTCAAGGGATTTGTCTCTCCAGTGGCAAACACACCAGCGTTAAGGGGGCGGTCATCATTCACAGCATTGGTGGCTTGCAGGGAAGCATTCACATTCAAATAATTCACCCAACCTTGTGGGGCCAGTAATGTTTCACCTTCACTGGGTGTGTAATTCAGCAAGGTTTCACCAAAGGGTCGGTAGGCATACATGCCCGTCTGTTTGGTCATTAACGTACCATTCAATTGCATGTCAAATTGCTGGATAATGGTGTGCGCCACATTATTGACCAGGTAAACGTACTTGGTGTAATCGTCTTCCGATTGATTTGCTTCAGCTGCCGTGACTTGCCCGTCCACATACAAACCAGCATTGTTAGCACCGGTAGGTAGTCTCATGTCAAAGGTTAAATAACTTTGATTCAAATCGACAGAATCTTCCAATTCGGAAATAGTGAATTCCAAGGGGGTAATACTGCTATTGTTGAGCAGGGAGTAACCCACCCATTGAGACCCTTGAATAGCCACATCTTGCGCTTGCAAAGCCCAGAAATTCAATAACTTGCTCACGACGACCGTCAACGTTGTTTGTGGGTTGTTCATCAAAGCCGTCTGGGTTTTATCTGTGTTGTCCACTGACAGAACAGATTGTAGTCCAAGGTTGTTGGTGGTGGTGCTACGTGATTGGAAATCCACCCACCACGCTGTCCCCACCCCCACAATCGCTGTTCGCGTCTAGGAATGGATCGGACTACCAATCGCGGCATGATGGATTCGGTGTCCCTGTTGGTGGTCGAGTTAGTCTGAGATAATTTGGAAGGGGGAACGGCTCGATATATGGGCCCATTGACCTTGTGGGCAAGGCCACCGATTTAACCATAGCAAGAACACAATCACGCACCCTACATTGATAGGCGACGAACTGACCCATAGGTCTTGTGGGACAATACCCTCTGAGGGCCATTGCTCGATAGTGTCTCAGAGCTCTGTAGGGCAACAAGCACGCAAGGAGCTCACCTCGCAGGTCCATCACCAGCAGTGCCAAGTATTGCACAACAACATACACAGAGACCACATTGTATCATTTGAAACGAGCAAACTTTATTCAAGCCATTTTATACGAGAGGAAATGACAAAGACAATGTCTTGGTCTAAATCGGACTCTCCTAATATGTAATTATGCTCCAGCATGCGTTCAGTCAACTTTGTCATCCACTGCCCACTTGAATTGATTGATATTCATCATGTTGACTTGCACGTCTAATCCAGCCCCAGACCTCGTTAGCGTTGTGTAAAACAGAAAATCGTATTTTGGTACCAGATGGTAGAGGTTGAGGCGAGTGTCAGGCATGGACATACTGCTCAAGGCAACTCACCAACCCTCTCCTGGCAATGTCAGTCGCTGGGGCAGCCGGACCTTAAAACTGGATGGTGGGTTATCTGGAAATTTAGGTGAGGGATCACTCGGTAAGGTCAAATAGAAATCACCAATGGTTCTCTCACCCTTTCCACTTGCGAATGGTCTTCGCATCGATCCAACTGTCGTATTTATCAGACCATCTTTGCCAACGCACTTTGACCTACTTTCCTTTGTATCCTAAAATCTTTTCTATGCGAAAGAGTCCGTCATCTGGTATGGTCACCTTCCACTGAAGTTCCATCCCATTCTTGTACTTTGTTGGTGGATACTACCCCTGGCACGACCTGGCGGATAACAAAAACCTCTGCTGTCCACCAGGGCAAATACCCTTTTCGAAATGGTCGAAATGGTCTTCTTCAAACGCACCCGTGTCCCTTTTACCAAAAGCGTCTGTTTGTTCTTTTTCGTAGCTAGGAATCGTTTGTTGTATAGACGCTGCCATACTTGGGCCTCGTTGACGTCAGTTACGTCTTTTGAAGCTATGCAAATGCTCTGATGCACGGTAGCGTTGTATCCCTGCATGATACTCTGCAAGACCTGTAAGTATGCCCGTGTGTTCTTGGCTGTCAAGTACCAATACAGTTTATCTTTCAAGGTGCGATTGAACCGTTCCACTAGGGCGGCTTTAGCGTCCCCGTGCATGCTAAAATGATGAATGCCGTGCGTTTTCATCAAAGTCTGGAACGTGCGATTGTAAAATTCTTTGCCCACATCTGTCTGCAATTTTTGGCGGTGTGCGCCCGCACCGTGTCAAGATGGTTTGCACGGCCTGTGTGACTGCTACCCCTGTCTTTTTCTTCAAGGGTTCGACCCAAGCACATTTGGACAACACATCCACTACCTTTAAGGCGTACCAGTTTCCTTTGTTCCAACGTGCTAACCCTTGCAATTCAATCAAATCGGCAACCCATTGTTCATCGATGTTAAAAACTAAGGTGGGTAATGTAGGAAAATGTTTTCGGCGGGGACGGTGTAACGTGTAGCTTAAGACCCCTTGCAGTAGGTTTTGGGCCTCTCGCCTTTTTTAACCAATGTGCTTTGGCAAAAGCTTGGACCCCACCCAAACTACCTGGCTCCCCGGGGAACTTGTACGTTGTAACGGTTTCATGACACTAACCACTTCACAGTTTTACATCAACATTTTATTTATCTTGTAAAATGAAACACACAGTTTTTGCATCCCCCAAAATTACAATTGGATGGTTTCCAACAAAGAATCTCTTCGGGCGTGCCTTCCACATAGCATTCATTTTTCTCTTCTGTGCACAGTTCACACAACAACAAGTCTAACACGTCGCTCAGCCACGAGTGCCACAGGATCACTTCACGACATTTGGCCTCGTACAATGCTTGGTAACTCTGATTTAAACGTTTCAGACCGTTCAGTTGTCGTCTCATTTCCAAAACACGATTATCTATCTCCTTTATATCTTCCTCTCCCTCTTCTTCTATGCGTTTTTGCGCCATTTCCTCCTCCTGTTTGATGGTGGCCCATCATGTGGTATGTTTGATGATAGACTTTTCGAGATGGTGGCGACGCTTATCCAGGTTCTGCACTGTTTGGTGTTGACCTTGCATATCACTGTCTTTCATGGAATCATCCACAGATTTCAATTCCTTGACTTTTTCTTTCAATGCCTGTTCAATGTCAAAGGCTTGACGATGCCTTATTTGCCTTGTCCTACGGGCCTTGTATAAACTCATTTTGTCATTCATGGTCTTTTTCTATCCCTGTCGCTGTCAACTGTCGTTTTGGTGAAACAGTGAGTTCTTTTTATACATGGATCGGGACAGTGATTCGCTGAATGCAACAATCCAATGTCGCGCTTCGAGC
The DNA here is from genome assembly GCF_036669925.1 of Montipora capricornis. Taxonomy (NCBI): domain Eukaryota; kingdom Metazoa; phylum Cnidaria; class Anthozoa; order Scleractinia; family Acroporidae; genus Montipora; species Montipora capricornis. The sequence continues at coordinate 42,317,521 of NC_090893.1, forward strand.
AATCAATATTGTCTTTCTCCTTAATCTGTCTTTGCACCCATCGATCATGGAAGGGTACCATATGGTGTTGTTCTACCAGGGAAAACATCATAATACTTTCTTCATGCCAAAATTTTAAAATATCATTTTTGTTGACCGATAATATGGTTTCTTTAAGACATGCATCAGATTCTCCTGCTCTATTAAGCTTTGAATAACGCTCCCAAGCTTTTCCAGAACGCTTCGGTTATATCCTTAGGCATTGGAAGGCGACAAATCTTTCTTTGGAGATGGTGCTCGTGTAACTGCTGCTTTTGAACTCGAAGAATTCTTTGAAACTCTGAGCAACACAAGGTAACTTTGTCTTCATCCACATGGTTTGTGCTACGAATTCCTTCGAGACAGTCTCGTGTCTTTTTTCTCTTTTTAAAAAGAGCTCTTGACACCTCACTGTAGAAATGAACGTTTCTCGTCCAAAGGTGATATGAAAAACAGTGAGGAAGAACGACGCTTTTATAACCGTAAAACGTTTGTCCCTCAAGGTATGATAGACTGGTGACATCATTAGGAACCAATCACAGAATGGTATATTTTGCTTTTCATTGGCGCTCTATTCCCCCAGTGAATCGAAAACATGTTCTGTAAACTGCGCCACGGGTCTGTATGAGCTTCCATGTTTCGTGTACCAATGATGGCGCATGTTTTATCCATCAATGACACAATCGGTTCTAAGCAGGCTTCAAATCTGTCCTCAACACGATCATACTCGAACCAGCGATTATGTGTCATCGAGTACAGATACAAGGGTTTGAGCATCAGGCGTGCCATCTCTACGCCCAACCCCGTCCCACCTTCCACACACTCTAATCCTTGACTCTTTTTTGCGCAAATTTCCCAAAAGCGTACACAGTATCAGCTTTCTTTATAATCCAAAAATTGCGTCGCAATAACCCGTTGACTTTACAAGATGATGATGCGTATGTACGCTGTAACCGTTTATTGACAGCTCGACAGGCGTGATCCGCTTCTGTGTCTGAGGAGTTACACTTGAACATATTCATGCGCGGTACATTAAGGGACAAATCCCCCGGATGAGAAACTGCCGAGTCTTCAACAAGTTTGGGATCACGACCTCAACAGAGACGCCATCATTTCCCACCCCCTCGGTTGATAGGGTGGTTGTAAGGGAGAATGCACATAGCTCGCATCTCACATTGCCACGCCTATCGTATGGCCCAGGCATTGGTGCCTTTAGCGCCCCCAATGATCACGGTGATCTGGCACGGCTTCTACTTTTGATCAATCTCACTCACAACGACAACTACATCAATCAAATAGTTGCATTCTCTTTTTATTACACCATTGAACCAATTAAAAAAGTATTTTACAATATTGAGCACAGTTCATGCGGTCTTTGAAAAACATCCATCATATAGGCGCTGGGCCATGCGACAAGCCATTTGAAAGGCGGATGGTGCTTGGGATATGTTCTCCGACAATCTTCCCCTCTGCTTGTATGGGTGACGTGAAAATGGCACTACTTTCTGTTTCTTCTTTGGTTGGTACGCCACCAGGCGTGGTTTAAAGCCTGGGTATTGAGGATGTTGCGGTGGCGGATTCAGTTTCTCTAAGGTGAAGACTAGGATCTTGTGGTTCCAGGGAGTGTCCAACCATCGGACGTAGGGGCATGTGCGGCTCTGACAGCTGAAATACATGCTTCCAGGGTTCTTCTCAGTTTTGCTCTGTTTCAGAGTGGAAGGTTTATCGCAGTAACACAGCATCTTTGGCCATTCAGAATGCATTTTGTCGACGTTAATCACAAGCTGATGGCAGCGTTGTTTCTCCACCGCTTGAAAGTACTGGTGTACTTCTTGTTGGCTTGCAATGAAGGCACAGGGGTATTCAGGACATTTCACGTAATTAAAACCGTATCGTGTCGTATCAACTTCTGCTGACAGGTCATCAGGGATCTGCTTCATGAGTTCTTCAATAGTGGTGGGCTCATTAGGCTCCCACACTTTCCCTTCTTGGTAGGTCTGCTCCACGACTTGCACAGCGGGTGTTGGTGGGATGGGGGAAAGGGGTGGCCATTCCTGTATCTCCTCCATAGTCATAGCGTTGTTTCCTCCACATGTTTGTGTGACTTCTGGCTTCTTCTTGGAAGGTGGTCTGGATGGCCAAGTGGGCTTTCGAATTGGTACGACTTGTTCTTTCTTCTCTGACATGAAAAAGTGAGCTAGAGCGACGCTTTATAAGCACAAAACGTTTGTCCCTCAAGGTATGATGGGCCGGTGACATTATTAGGAACCAATCATTGAATGAGGTGATTGGTTTCCGACGAGGTCATCTGGTGTGGTTGTGATTAGTTTCCTTTCCTTTGTCTTGTCTTTGTCTTGCTGCCATCTCTTATTCACAGTTCAACTCTAGAGCAGGACAGATCTCTCTCTCTCTCTCTCCAAACAAGGCTAGTCACATATATTGATATCGGCGCTATACAAGTTTATCATTATGACACGTGATGTTGCATGTGCTAGGGTTAGGGTTACACCGCATTGTGTCATGCCCCCCAACTTGCCCCTAATTTATGCACGCCCCTTCTTTTGTTCTTTGATTGATTACGTCATTTGATGACTACCTGTCAAATCCGGTCTGAATGAGTGCATACAGCTACTTACATAGTTCCAAATTATCTAGTAAACAGTTAATTAAGCCTTCTTTTCATGTTACATCGAACTGTATGAGGTGTGCCACCCGCCAGTTCAGATGAAAAAACGCAACATATATTGTTACAAATTATCTAGTAAACAGTTCATTAAGCCTTATGTGCAACAAACCGCTATTACATGTATTGTCACTACCACAGTTCCTGAAAGCTGGTGATTCACTGTCTGTGACACTTTGTTTGGAATTCTAACAAACATGGAAGCAGCAATGAAGTGCCTTTCGGTAAGTGCCTTTCGATAAGCTCCTGCTAAGTGCATTTTTTTTTGCCATGATTATCTTGGGAAAAAAATCAACTCAATAAATTACGTGACTTCTTACTCTGTATAGTCTTTTCTCTCTCCTGCCAAAAAGCAACTGTGAATGGCACAGTAGACACGCTGGATGCATTTACATATCTTGAAATCACTATAATGAACAAAGTATGGGCACATTATTTTTATTTTTTGACTGCTTCAAACAAATTAATTTTTCAGTAGTGAGCACTGAAAGGATAGCAGACTTGGGGAGGAAATGTGAATGATTTTGCCCCTCTTATCCATGTAAATGGGTCAACAAAGTTTTATTCAATCCACCCACTCTCCCCCTCCCCCGCAAAAAAGAACAACAACCAAACGACAACAACTACCTCTAACTGAAAAAATTATGTCCAGGAATGACTCTAATTAGATGTACGTCCATTTAAGTTTATAAGTGTCCCCTTGCCCTTCTCCCCAACTTCAACATCACTTGTGTGTCTCGGAATAGAGCCCTTTCAGTTAATTCTGAATCTTGAGGACAACACTATAAGATTGCTTTACATTTGAAAGGTTTGTTCTCTCATGTAGGGGAGAGAGCAACCATCGTTTGTCCTCCAGATTGGGAATTACCAAAACGGGTATACAGGTTTTGCATGGCAGGAACAATAGATTCTTTTTCCCATGTTCTTTCTACTGCAAAACATTTTCAATGTTCCTGCCATGTAAAATAGCTATCGTGCAAAACCTCTACATACCGACAATTTATGTCACGAAGACTAGTGTTCCCCAAATACTGCTGCTCAAGTAAAGATAAACAGCCGCTTTTATCCTAAGCTAAAAATAACGCTAACCAACAACCTTAATATTATTGTCGAAACTGGTAACAAAATACTTAGACTTAAAGGGACACTTCATGTTGGATGTCAAAATTAACCATGCATCTAATTAGATGCAATCCTGGACATAAGTGCCCTAACCCTAACCTGCAGTGACAACTGGCGGCAATGTGATACTGCAGAGGCAGACGATTTGAGATCTAGAATTTTCGGAGCACTTGTTGTAAAATATCTTGCTTGCCTGCCTGTCCTAAGATTTTCGAACATCTCAAACATGGTATAATTGCCCATTTTTTAACGTATTTTTACCCTAAAAAGTCACCAATAATCTTCAGGAGCCTTTTTTCTGTCCGAAATTTTCGAAAAGGTAAGTTTTGATCCCTGTAATTTTCGGATCACTAGACTTTCAGCTAGGGAATCCGAACAGATGAAAACTTTTTAGGGGATAAAATATGCTTATGTCTACCCTTTAAGAACTAAAATACGTTTAACAATGCAATAATTAAGTGGTTTTGAACTATATTCTCGTTTGGTGCCCCTGATACTGGCTAAAATCAATACAAAAATAGTTTAAAAGGGTTCGTTTTCTCAATGGTTTTCTCTAAGATTGTGGTCTTTAAATTCGCCTTAACTTGAATCTTATTGAACACTGGTATCTTTTTTCTTTGAAATCTCTTCAATTTGCATGCATGGAAAATTCACTGCATACCTTGGGGATGATCGGCAATATTCAGTATTCCAAAACGGAGAGATATCCTCATTTTGCTATAAGTATCATAGGAACGATGAAAACCACTGAGGTAGTTGAGTGTGTAGGAACTTCGTGGAGAATAGAAACAAACAACTATTGGCGGCTGTGGATGTCTTGTTTCCAACACTTCATTTCTAAAATTGTCCTGCAAAATCCCAGTTTCATTATTCAACACAAGTAAATCTCTTAATCTCCCGAGTTAAGTTACAAAAAGCTGACATGAGGATTAGTTGAACACTTGAGAGATAAAGAAATTGCGTAAATTAACTTCTTTGAAGTCTTAAAGCTTGCTCCTTTGGCAACTCATTAAGAATTTAATTCCAAGAATCAATTTTACCCCATCTCCTCCATTATACCATCATGTATCTCTGTGGGACTTGGGGTGGCTCACTACAGGTTTTCAACAAGTTTCCACTGACTCCAATAACACATCATCAACATGCAACTGATGTGTTGGCTGATACACGACCAGTGCATTCAGCCAACTAGTCGGCGGACAAGGAAAAACATGAAAACAGTTTCGGTTAAGACCCTTCCTTGGCAGGAAGCGCAATGCATCTCTTCAAAATTCTTCATAAAATGCGGCAACTGAAGTCTATCGAAGAATCAGCCATTAGTCTTTAAACATTTCTGAAAGCCACCAGATATCCAAAAGTGAATCATCAATATACATGTCGACTTCAAACTGTTCCTTCACTAAGCGCTAGTCCATGATAATTAGGAACTTCAAAGATTGTTGATGACGGAGTCGACCGACAGTTGGTCACTTTAATTTCAGTCAACTTATGTTTGAGGAAAAATATCTAAACGGTCTAGTTTCCATTCTCTCACTGAGCAATACTTTTGAATTATTTTAAGTTTTTTCTAGGTAATATACAGTGTAGTAACGAGAATATTTGTGGCTCAAAAATACACATATCTCCAACGTATTAAATAAATTAAGACCAATAAGCCTTTAAATGAAAGAACTACAATGTAAATGCTTTAAATGGACCCACAACATTAACAGAATTACATGCATAATAATCTGTGATAAATAGACACATAATAGACTGTTTTTTCTTAATAAAATATGATCCTGCACCTGTTCATGATTTTAATAATCCACAGCCCTTTACTGACCAGATTTAGATGTATAGCATGGCTGTTCAAAGCCACCAAGGAAATCTCAAGACTTCTTTCTCCTACATCGTGTATGCCTTCAAGTACAGCAACAGGTCTCTTTTTGTCTTTCCATTCTGAATTGTAGACCAATAACAACAACACAACTTTTAAAATTAATTAATTATTCATCAAAGTTAAGAGCAAGTTTCAATCGAGTGTCGTAAAACCAAAACCAACGTAATTACTTTGGCCAATCAAAAAGGATGGAGACAATCCTGGACCAGTAAATCAATCAAAACTCAAAGTAATTACACATAACCGAAGCAAAGCGCGGGAAAATGTGCACGCACAAGCCACGATAAGTTTTGGTTTCACTTCTGCTTGGTTGAAAAAGTGGTGCGAGAACTTTGAACCAATCACTGAGTGAAGTAATGCAAAGCCAAAGCAATTCACTAATTACTTTCGACACTCAATTGAAAACCACTCTATGACCAATCAGCAGGTAATATTTGAGTCAAATGTACTCCTCTGTAAACCGTGATACAAATCAACAGGGGTTGATGAATTATTAAACAGTAGAATTAATTAAATTTAAAATAATCATGTACATCACATGCAACAATCAAAGTCAATTATGAGAATTCAGCTTGGTAACAGCTTGTTTAGGGGACACATATGTTACTGTAATATGTTGTACATGAAGATAAAATGTGAGTGGGAGATCTGTATGGGTGTCAACGATGGCAAGCCGAAGAAGATCGACCCATTGTTAATGCTCATATACAAATCAGACGTGGCTACTTTATCGCACTGTCTTGTGAAACTAAACAATAAACTAAATACAGTAGAGATCTGCAGCAAAAGCTAATGGATACTAACAGTAATTAGCTGAGAACGAGTTTGTATTTAGTAAGAATGAAAATTAAACCTAACCTGCAGAGCTAAAAACGATGACAGCTGGTAGTTGACTGATATTTAATGCCTTTGTAATATTCCTGTTGATGGAACGTGAATGTACAGTTTACATTAACAATTCAGCACCTTATGAAATCAGTTACTTTTGAGAAGAAAGGTTATTCATTCATTTATTCCATCTTAAGGGTGACACTAACGTCGTATAGATTTCCCTCTGTATGACACTAGATGATTTACTCTTCTCTGGGGTAGATATGTCCAGTAATGCAAGTTATAAGGGACACTTGAGATGATTTAAATCATCAATGTGGGCAGCCTGCTTAAGGGAGACATGGTTAAAAGATTTATCTCCCAAGATCTTTTAATTATTTAAAAATGAGGCGATTGTTTTTAGACCCAATAAAACAAGTGCTGCAAGTTTTTTTGTACAGCTTTAAAAGCATTCCACAAAAAGGGTGTCCCTCAGGAATCCAAACAAAAGGTCCAAATTGTGAGAGGAGAACATAAGCATACATGTCAAGAAAAACAAGCTACCTTATTACATGAAATTTTCGCGACACGTTAATTTCGCGAATTTCGCGATTCAAAAAAAATCGCGAAATTTAAGTGACGCGAAAATTAAAAGTCGCGAAAATTAATTGACTCACATTATGTCAATAACTAAAACAGCGACTTTATTACGCTCGTTTATAACAATCATTGTGAGCTATTCTGTGGTAATGTTCTGGTCCTCTCCATCGCTACTGCTTTCCGTCTCTACTCCAGGTAGCACTTCTTTTGTACAATCCTCAAACTGTCCATTTACCGGCTCCTTGAGTGTGTCTCACTCAAAAACGCGAAATTAAAGTTAGTCAAAATGCAAAATTTTTGCAAAATCGCGAAATTAAGGTGTCGCGAAATATGCGAACCTCAAAATCGCGAAATTAACGTGTCGCGAAAATTTCATGTAATAAGGTATGTCACGTGCAGTCACTGGGTCCTTATATCTTATAAAGCACTTGCATACTGCAAGCAAGCAAGGAGGAGGTTTTATCGAATTAGTGAGATAATGTCACTGCACCTGATGTATTATCGACCATTTGATAGGTCACTAGGCAATATGAATTATTAATCATTTTTGAACATATTCAATTTTCTGGAAATTAAAGTAAACTCAACTCACACAAAGAACTCCCTTACATCTCATCCTCAGTCTGTGGGATGACAATAAAGACTTTAATCCTTTTCTTCCAACTTTTAGCCACCTGATTCATGTGCAATTAAATTATACACATGTATAAAAACAACATAGAACTGTAACAAGAAACCAATTATTATCATTATAAACCCAGCAGCAAGACAATAATATAGCTGTCCTAACAGCAACCCTTCCTTGCATGAGATATTGACATTGACCTAAGCAAAAAAATTAAAGTCCCCAAAGGCAATTCTCCACCCGATGGGACTGCCATTGGTGTCATTAGCGGCAACAGGCACCACGCAAAGTGACCTGTTCTGATCATGACTTTGGTGAGTCTAATTTTCCTACTACCCTCACCTTCTCTAAACTTGTAACTTATTGAATTAATCCAATCAACGAATATACGCCATCTTCATGAACCATTCACGATGGTACATTTCCCTATGGCATACCACATAATTCATTATAAAGAGAATTCTAAAATACATGTACCTTTGTGATAATAATTTACATGTAATTTATAATTCTTTTGCTCTTGATTTACCAACAAGTTTTAATCAACAGTACATGGCTACTCAACTTTGAAAGGTAGTGAAAAGAAAGCTGGTACAGGATTTGAACCCATGAGTGTGCAACGTACCTCACTGTGCATTACTCTTTCAGGCCTGCCCTAATACAAAGCAGTTAACTGCTTTTTTTATGTTAACTAAAGTTGTTTGTTGTAATTAATATTTAACTATAACTGCGATCATGATCTTTCTAACTTTTAGTTCACCTGAATTCCACAGTTAAATATTAGAAGTTTCCTTATGATAATAATTTATTGTGAAATTTCTTATATTATTCTAATTAAAAATACTAATTTAAAAGTTTGTTTTTGATATCTATAGATGTCAGATTTTAGACTTGAACCTGCTATGAAATTCTCATATAATCCTTGATCCTGCAACTAGCTTTCTATCATACATTCACCTATTACAAGATACAAATTAATGCGAACTTGCAAGTGTTCACCTGGCTGCTTGATAGCTCAGATGGTAGTAGAGCAAGTACTGCAGTGCACTCGCATAGTCATGGGTTTGAGTTTCTTAATTTGTGTCTCGATTTTTTCAGGCTTCTTTCGCAGCCTCTTCAACTTGTTTTCACAAAGAGACAGACTTAAGCATGGCTTGGTTTTCTAGTTCAATTTTTTGGTTTCCCTTGAAATCCATATACCGGTGATATTAAGTAGGAGTTACAGTGCAGTGCAAACCCAGTGAAATCTTCTAACCTTGATAAGATCTTTTTCAACTGTTTGATGATGAAATCGGCCAGGAACCCCAACCAAGGAATAGCCTCCACCCTCAACTACATCAGACAGGAATTCTGAGGGGAATGTTGTTATTCTTGATGCAAACAACCTTTTCTGCAAATAACACACAACCATCAATATTAAGTAAGTTAAGAAAGTAAGTTAAACAAAAGTATTGACTTCCCAAAGGTAGCACTTATTTATCGAAAAACAGCCAAAAGCTTTCTCCTCTGTTATTTAAAGATAATGAGTCTGGCCAAAGTTAATCACACGATAGTCTGATGCTCACGCAAACTGAGCCATCTGGTTGGCAGCTTCCAGAGAATTAGTACTTACAACTTATAAATGTATTTTTGTCTTTGTGACAGAGCCCTAAACTCGTGACCATGCAGACTTCTAACTGATGTAACAAACTGTTACATCTAAGTATGTTCAAGTTGCTGAGTGAGATCGCCTTTTAGATTAGCCACTGTGACTTGAATGGGCCAAACTCACTCCCCATACCAATAATGGGGAAAAAATTAAGTAATTAAAATCAAGGCATTGCTGGCCAGAAGTGTTACACTAAGGCTATGGAAGGGGGGGGGGGGGGGGGGGATCAATTCCAGCTGGCAAAACCCTGTTGTTAGCTCTGCCACGACCATTAGAGCAGCTTTGCAGGTGGTGCATGCTTTGACTCTTGGGCTCCAAAGCTACGATGGCTTCACCAGTAGTTTCCACAAGCTCTTGGCCAAGAGCAGACCTGCATTGAATACCTTGAAATTACTATCCTTGGGAGATGGCTTTGAAGCTCACCAAGAGCCCTCCAATTGCTTCTATAGGTAGGTCCTCCATAGTTGTGTCTTCATTTGTGAAAACTTTTATTTTACCACCAGTTGCCACAGCTTCATCCTCAATATGAATGAGCACATTGAATACTTCATGTGCTTCCCTCTACATTTGTGTTCTGAGCATTACATCCCTTTTGGCGATCTTAATGGTCAGTTCAGGTTTTTCGACAATCTCTGCAAAGTTGGTAGGTAAAGCACAAACTTAGGTGCGGAAATATATAAATCTGTGTAACTTAATGGCCATCAATTTTTGCAAATTGAAGCTGACCCTCAACTTGTCATTAATGAGTGGGTCATTTCCACTTCTGGCACAAAACCGTGTTGAGATCACATCAAGGACATTGTTAGATGAGTGGAGGCATTCATGCTCTTCTCTATGGTCCTTACCTCCATGATTGTCCCGCATCTTTGGCAATATTTGATGGCCCATACATTGCCTACTCTTCGGGCCTATTGTCAGTATGCTGGGTGAGTAAGCCCTCAAGGAGCATGCCACAGCCACCAAACCAAACATGTGCGACTTCAATGAACATCAGCATGTTCACCCTTAGCGAAAGAGCTCCCTCGGTCCTCTGAAGCTGTTGGCTCTTCTTCTGCAGGGCAAGTGCTTGTCTCCCTATTCCACATGCAAGCAATTGCATCGTTGCAGTGCCTGAGCTGCAACCTGCCTGCCATTGGGTACTTCCGGGCCCCAGATTACTTGCTATTTACAATGCTCACCCCCTGACCCTTGTGACAGGGTCAAATCTAGTTTTTTGTCGACCTCATACTCCCATTTGACCTGCACTCTGCTCCGTTAATTTTTGATTCAGTAGCTTCCATTGTGGAATTGGATTATTGTTCATAACTACAAGGTTCCCGAACTGGAACATTTTAGATGCCTTGGATGTGTGCAAGCATTTGGGTTTGCCTCTTCATCCCAAAAAGTGGGAGGTCCTTCAATGCCATTGGTTGTGTCTGGCATCCATTTGGAGGTGTTGCGACAGTTTGTCGAATCTTGGGTGTCACGGCACTGGTGTAACAGCAAACACCTCCAGTCCTTGATCAGTCACCTGCAGCATGAGGCTAAGGTTGTGTGTCCTGGCAGGACATTTATTAGATGAAAAATACATGTATGCTGTACTGTAGATCTGCTCAGATGCTTTCCAAGTAGAGATCACCCAATATGCTTGACTAGGGAGTTCAAGTTAGATTTACAATGGTGGTGTCAGTTTCTCTTGGAATGGGACAAGGTGACCTTCTGGCTGCTTCCCAGTTTGTTGCCTGCTTGACCCAGAAGACACCCCTGATACTATTAGGGCAGTTGGTTATGGGGCATACTACGACACTCAGTGGTTCAATGGTTCATGGACCAGTGAGCAAATGCCCCGTTTGATTGCTTACAAGAAGGTGTGACAGTCTCCTGTGGTCATTGCAGTGCACATTTAGGGAGTGGCGTGGTCCAACAATGAGGCTGTCATGTCCATTCTATTTAGGGTCTCGGATGTTGAGGGAACCCTAACAGATGCACTTAGAGCAACATTTTCTGACATCTGCTGCTTGTTTTCATATCACGTTTGCTGCTCAGCACTTCCCAGGAGTTCAGAAATCTATACCTGATGCATTGTCTCACTTTAATTGGTAGGCGTTGGGGCTGTTTAACTCCAAATGCATTACCATCTACATTCCCTGTCCCAGCTTGACTCCTCACCATCTTGACTTCTCCTCTCTTGAAATGTACTTTGAGGTGGGAATGTCGCAGCTGACTTGACAGTTCTCCCAAAGCTTTGTGCTTACATGTCCAAATTAAAGCTTCCAAAAGGGATCCTTTCCTTAAAGGATGTGAACTGTTCAGGCCACTGCATGTTCAGGGTTGCCTGCACCCTGGGATACTTTGGGTTCTTATGATTGGCAGAGTTAACTCCAGCAAAGCCATCCAGGTATTCTCTGGTGCTCCACTTAGAGATGGGGGATGTGGAAGTTGACTCAGTTGATGGTTCACCCCAGGCTTCGTGCTTACATGTCCAAATCAAAACTTCCAAACGGATCTTTTCCATAAAGGGTGATCTAGCCACATTTGGAGGCCCCAGCCACCTTTGTATGTGGTGTAAGCAGTCCTTGCCTACCTTGTATGGAGAGGCAATGCTACTGGTCCATTCTTTTTACTGCAATCTGGTTTGCCTTTGACTTTATTGCTACATATGTCTTGGTTGTGTCACATATTAGAGGGTGCAGGTATCCCTGGGAACTTCTCCAGTCACAGTTTTTGTATAGGAGCAGCAACAGTAGCAGCGAGGAATGGTATTCCAGATCACATGATTCAGAGGCTAGGGCAGTGGTCTAGCAATGGGTATCAACCAATTATTCGCAGCATGTTGTGTGGCTTCTGCTGGTATGTTAAATTTGGTTAAATGTAATTTAACTAAGTAAACCACCACGAGCTTAGCAGTCAAGCACTCCACAAGCTTAGCGGTCAAGCAGTTCATAAGCTTAGTGGTCAAGCGGTTTACAAGCTTAGTGGCCAAGCGGTACACAAGCTTAGCGGTCAAGTGGTTCATAACCTTAGCGGTCAAGCGGTTCTAAAGCTTAGCGGTTAAGCAGTTCACAAGCTTAGCGGTCAGGCGGACCACAAGTTAAGTGGTCAAGCGGTCAAAATCTTGGCAGTCAAATGGCCCACAAGCTTAGCGGGCATCCAGCGGTCAATCCCATAAGTGAAGGCTCACATGGTACGTGGTAGCTTTCTACACTGCTAGGACCTGCAAGTTCTTCGTCGATCATCTGTGCAGTTGTCTGTGGAGTGCTTCATTTAGCGTCTTTTCGTTGTTTTTTGAATTTTGAAGCAGGGTGTTTTTTCTTGTATCCTTTTTTCTTTCAATTTTTCAAGGCATGCGTATTGTCACGTTCTTTCAGGATGCAAACCACAAACAACAGCTTGTCTATGATGTCTTCTCTGGTTACTGCGTCGTCGCGGTCTGGAAGCGATTCTACACCAGCTCCTCCAGTTAACACTCCAGCTTCACCACCAAGTCAACTTGTTTCTCTGCAGGACAACAACTCTTTAGCACAGGCTATTTCAAGAGCTCTCACAGAATCGCTATCTCCATGGCGGGAATACAAACATGGCCACGACATCTAGTCCTCTCTCCTCAGCTTCGAGTTCAACACAGTCTCCGGCACTCCCTGCTCTACCTCCCAGTCTTCAGGTACGCTTGTTGTGCCCTCGTTTATTTCAACTTATAACTCATTTGGCGGCCCTTCAGTTGTCTCTGTTCTTCCCCCTCATGTCCTCCGCCAACTTTCCTGTAGTGGTCAGGGGCTCTTGTGGTGGCGCAACGGGATCTGAGTCCTACACATTTCCAAACCTCAACACAGCATTTGTGGTGGGTCCTGGCTATGCTTCAGTCCCGTATAAACTTGTTCCTAAAATTACAACAGGGCTTTTTGTAGACTTGGCTGATCTTCTTCCAGAAAATATTCAAGCCCAAGAAATCGAGCCCTAAGCGTTTTTGGAGGGAAAACTGGTGGTATCAGAGTCCAAGTAATGAGTCATCAAAATAGCGGACATCGTCACCTGGATAGAAGCCTTCACAATCTTTTCTACATGTATGATTATGTGCCACACCTTCCCCTCTCACTGGAAAGATTTAAACTAGTACAAGTTATTCATTATTCAGACAGCAGGGCGTTTCTGTGACAAACCATGGCTCCACTACGATATTGCCTTCAGAAAAGAAGCCGCAGCCTCAGGTTCAACCGACTGGTCTCCCATGCACCCAGACCTCTACAATTTTGACACCAGATGTCCGGCCATCATTTCAGCTGCTTCAGGCTCCTCCATTTCCCCTGCCTCGTCACTAACAGAGCCTCTGGCGTCTTTGGTCACTCCTGTGAATGCCATGGGGATCGACCACCATCACATCCACTGCCCTCACCGCTCTGCACACAGGGAACGGTCCCGCTCCCCGTCGCTAGGCCACCTCTAGCCAATTCAGCTGTGCATAGTTTTGATTTCGTTCTTGTTGGTTCCCATGATAACTTTTCAGCGTTAGGGCAGCTGTGTTCTCATTTTGTTTTACCTTCTCAGCAGCAGGGTCTGACTAGTTCCAGTTATTCGTCGTGTTCTCCAGTCGTGTGTCCTATAAGACCGGTTTCTTAGCTTACTCCCATAAACGGGGATAGATTCCAGCATGAACTCTGTCATCATCCTAACCCAGAGAAAGTTTGCATACATGGTTCAAGGCCTCCGTGATGGTTTTCACCTAGGCTTCAACTACAGTACTTCCTTGAAGTACTTGAAGGGCTCATGGCCGGGTTGCAGGGATTTGGCAGCCATGGGGGCAGTATTCTATCTAGGGGCTGGCTGGCCACAGTGGAAGCCCATGGGTTTCCCAGGCACCCAACTTCCACTTAAGAGAGGCAGTTGTTTAAGTTTGGTTAAATGTAATTTAAGCTCAAGTGGTCCACAAGCTTGGTGGTCAAGCTTAGAGGGGGAGAGGTTCACAAGCTTAGCAGTCAAGCGTTTCATAAGCTTAGTGGTCAAGCGGTTCACAAGCTCAGCGGTACAGCGGTTCACAAGCTTTGCGGTCAAGCGGTCCACAAGTTAAGCGGTCAAGTGGTCTACAAGTGTAGCGGTCAAGCGGCCCACGAGCTTAGCGGGCATCCAGTGGCCAATCCCATAAGTGCAGGCTCACATGGTACGTAGTAACTTTGTACACTGCTAGGACCTGCGACTTCTTTGTCGAGCGTTTGAGCAGTGGTCTGTGGAGCGGTTCATTTAGCGTCTTCCCCCCACCCCCCCCCCCCCCCATTTTTCTTCCTTCCACTGTTTCATCAGTGTGACGGGTGCCTGGAATGGGGGTTCATGGCTGGGTTGCGGGGATTTGCCAGCCATGGGGGCAGTATTCTATCTAGGGGCTGGCTGGCCACAGTGGAAGCCAATAAGTATCCCAGGCACCCGAGCGAGGGAGTTGGTTAATGTGTTTGCGTGTGGTGCCTGGTGGTGTTTGGAGTACGGGGTTCCGCTTTCGAAGGCTCACCATGTCTGCCCCTCCTCGTGTGTGGACATGTGCATCCTGCATAAGTCTGTTGGGCACCTTACCCCATGCTCACGTTGCCGATGAGTTTAAACATTACAGTGTACAGTGTATTTCCTGTAATTATAAAATAATTATGATATAGGGTAATTGCTTATCTAGTGGGGCCGAGTCTAGTTCAATAAATAGACTGTACATATCTAAGTATACATTTCTGTCTGCCTGAGCTATTTTAACTTTGATCTGGACTATCGCTATCACATAATACGTTTGAGAATACGCTCGAGACAAAAGACTGTTCAAAAAGTAACCAGCAGTTTGTGTTACAGTGAAAATTTCATCAGTTGTAGCATACAAGAGTAACAAGAATACATGACACTAAAATTTACTGTTACAGTTGTTACAAGGATCGGAATTATCTGGAAAGTTCGCAAATTTCAATGTCACGCAATCTAATGTTTCAAGAATTTTCTAGAACTGTGACTCATCAGTTTTAAAATAATTTGTGACTCGTAAGTTTAAAAATAGAGTTTATTGTAGTAGCTGTAAATATTAACGGTAGTATGGTAACTTTTGAAAACTTCTGGACTCTCTTCAGATAGCTATATATCAAGCGGCTCTCTAGTCAGTTGGTTGTGGTTGTGATTCGGGACTTCGTTCCCTGTATGTGATTTCCAAGTGATATTGTGGATTCTGACATTCTGTTGTCAAGCCTAGAGTTGGTTTCCGTGGAGTGCGATACTGTGAAAGAAGTCTTTAGGAGATTTCGTCAAAGAGAAGGAGAGTACTTTGCCTGTGGTCATATAGGCGTAGAGAAGTATTGAGTTAATTGTATGTAGAGAGATTGCACTAACAGTAGTCGCTAGCTCGAGTTAAGCTGTCTCCCGTTGTTTACAGTTAAATAAATTGCGTTTCGTGGAAATAACGAGGTTATTATCTTTCTGCCGGTAATTAGTTACCATAACACAGTAACTTCAACATTAATTTTAGGAAATCCACTTCCGGTATGCAACTTCCAAAACTTACAACACAATTTCTTTTGGAGAAAACAACTCATTCATAACTTTTACAGTAATTTCTTATGGACAACAAATTTAAAAAAAAGTATTGCCAAATAATATTTTTTATATCTATGGCCTTGTATCACTACATAAAATCTCTTCTTTCTTTTTCTTCCTGTCTAAAACTTACCACATTCTTAAACCACCACAGCAATGAGCGAGATGTAATTTTTGTCACGTCAGTCACAGGGTAGTTGACTGGAGAAGCAGCAGTCCAGATATGACAATGCAGAGCTGGAACTTTACCAGGGTGGCCTTCCCAAAATAACATACCCTGAAATACATTTAATAGACAAGAACCAAGTCTTGAGAGGGTCACTCAGAGATTTTCCTCTGTCTAACACCAGACAATTTTACTCGTTAATGGGCCGCAAAGGGTTAAGAGCATCTACACTCTGTATAAGTACTAAAAGAACTTTGTCTCCTTTTATTAGCCCATTGCCTCCTATGAGGGACCCCCTGGGGACAAAAGGACGAACAAAATCTATGTCTGTTAAAAATCTACTACATGTAATTATTAATATTGTCCCCTTTAGTTAACTCCTCCCCTCCTACATGTACATGGAAGAGAGCCACCTTTGAATTTCTAAGAGAGAGAGTGAAAGTGGTGAAAATCCCAAAGAGTTGTTGCCCTGACGTTTTTATGAAAATACTTTGTTTGTAAGACCTGCAAGGCTGCAACATCAGTATTTAACCCTTCACCTCCTGAGAGTGACACTTAAAAGATGCCAGACAATTCTACTCATCAATGGGAGCTGCTTCAGGGGTGAATAAGAGCTAAGTTGCCATACAAAAAATAAATAAATATAAAGAAAGGAAAGGAACTTTATTAAGTGTCTAGTCTTCTGGTGCTGGAGCACTTGATTGGGGATACTCTTAACTGAAATCAGTAAATTTACACAAATTAAATCAAGTGTTGATCTTAATTTAGAGGAGAGGAGATTAAACCAGAGTACATGTACCCAGAGAAAAACCTCTCTGAGCGGAGTAGAGAACCAACAAACTCAACCCAGATACTGCAACGCCAAGTCTAGGGATTGAACCCGGGCCACATTAGCGGGAAGCAAGCACTCTAAGCACTACGTACACCATCCCTGCATCCGAAAATGTTATGCTTATATATTTGGTTATGACTTGAACAAATACAATGAAAGTAATAATTATTTAAGATCATTACACAAAATAAATAATTATTATAAAGTCCTTCTATGTAATTTTCTTGAATATAATAAGAAACCCATAAGGGTTGAAACGTGTAATGCCCCCTTGTGTTCTGGGAAACAAGCTTTCGAATATTCAATTTGTCAAGTACCATATTTGGAACAACAAGAGCAAGGGGTTTCCAAATAATATGGTACTTAGCACTGAAACATTCAACCAATCAGTTCGCACTGGATATTCGGAAGCTGTGAACGTGCGTTACACGTTTCAACCCTTATGGGTTTCTGATATAATATTATTAGGATCATACCCTATCCAGGTTGAATGTGGCCAGAGTCCAATTTTTCATAAAACTGTTTGGTTTTAAGCTTTCCAATAGCTGAATGAGACTCCCCTCGAGCCTAGAAGAGGGAGCATCTGTGCGAAAAAGGAAGACAACCTGTGACAACCAGTACTTATAAAGCAAATACCGGTAATAATTATAATAATGACTCAACTGCAGAAATAGCACTTATATACTGACAATGCTCCAGCTTCAAATCCCAACCTGACCACAAATGAGTTGCACTCATTTTGTTCAGGTCATAAATTTAAAGCCACAACACTTTGTAAATAGCCAGCTAATCACCCCATTTCAATTGTGTTTTACATCTTTGTTTACAACTACCAGAATTGTCTCTTCCTAGACAAAGCCCCAGAAGCCATAAGGAAGACTATGATGTTACTTGTTTTACTTTTTGTGTCAGCCTTTATTCACCAATATTCATCTTGCCTTCGGCAAATAATAACAATCAGTGTTAAATAACTAATCAATAAAAAATAATAAACATAAAGAAACCCATGCTTCTTGCCAGCTTGATTATGGTGTCAAATAATTTACTGGAAGCTTTGTTCCATATTTTACAAGGAGCTTCTAAATCAGAAGGTTACAGAGATGTGTACAGTGTAGAGTACATGTATATATTGTTAGTACTGTAATAGGATTAACACAAACTAATCAAACTGAAACACTTTTAGATTGATTTATATAAGCCACATTATGACCAGGTGATAATTTTAAGTGGCTACTGTCCCCTTCCCCTCACGTCTTCCTCCACCCTCCCTTCCCTCTACAACCTTCCACACGCACACATTGGCATGCATCAACCCTGGTTTCAGGGATAATCTTGTGAGCATTCATGAATTTTGGATCTGAAAACTTGATCATGATGATGACGATGATGATGTTGATGGCGACAACGATGATGATGATAATGAAGGTGATGATCGACGGTGATGCTGTTGTTATTGTTGTTGTTGTTGTTGTTGTTGTTGTTGATAATAACTGATGATGACGATGATGGTGACGATGCCGATGATAATGATGACGATGGTGGTGATAAAAACGATGATGATCCAACATCACAACAAGAGCTTGTTCTAATTAGGAAAAGACAGTAAATCTAATCAAGGCAAAGCTGAACAAATCAAATAATCTATAGAATCGTAAAAAACGCGTACTTGGGTCTCGGTAAAGCACACAGAAAGGCCAACTGGATGAGGCGTTCTTCGCGTGAGTGTCTAGTTCTCCTTTTGACATTATAAACAACTCGTTCACAGAGGCATCATTCCAAGATTCTGAAAAAGCAGATCTCATTCACCACTATCTGATAAGTACACGATGGGTTTCAAATCATTCAATTTTTTACCTGTTCTTTTACCGCTTAAAAACACGACGCCAAGACATATTACCATGGTAAATAATAACAAGTTATTGGCCGCCATGATGGCTTTGTGGCCGCCAGCTTGAGTGGAAACTGGACACAAAGGTAGATCCCAGTCCGCTACCGGTTTTCAAGATGGTGGACAAAAGCACAAAATTTTTCTGTCTAGTGTATACCATACTTGTTATTGGAACTTGCATTCCAAGGATGGCTTCAAAGATAAACATAGCCTTTTCAGCGCACCATTTCAATATGTTATCTTGTAAAGTCTTCGATATTATATCGCTCGCCTGGTGGCAATATTCGCGATTCAAGGGTATTGGACACGCGTCGTGTGCGGTTAATTATTTATGGTTTTGCTGACTTATTTTGCGGTATCCGCCATCTTCCTCACGCGTTAGCGAATCGTTAATGTTTTGTGCCTGCAATTAGGGAGTGATGTCTTTCGAGTTAGCGTCTTTGAGTGAAAGATCTTCAAGGCAACAACAATCATGACGCTTTCTGTGCGTTAAATCAAGGGGGCAAGCACTCTATCAAAATATTGTTCCCGTCGTCATCTCAACCACGAAAAGGTCATCGCTCCGGCGATTTTAAAAGCGTTTACTTCTCCTACAAGATCCGATTGCAAACTTCAAGATTAGTTACTTCAAGGACGTCGATAAAGAAGCTCATTCATCGAGACTACACTCACGGTAGTTTTCTTTCATTTGTGGACTTACGTCTCAAAGCTATGCGCTCGACTCAGTTGTTTTAAGTGACACAGGAAATTAACAAGTCTTGCTGTAATATAAAAACTTTGTCACAATAGGCAAGAGAAGAGGGACTTTTCGCGTTTAGTCTTCTCGCATCCAACATGTCCGCAGATTGCGGCTACAAATGTCTAAAATTCATGGTAGTTTTCTTCAATTTGCTGTTTTGGCTAGCTGGATGCACCCTGTTTGGTTTGGGGATTTGGTTGCTGAGTAGCAAAGGAGAAGTTGCTGGAGATTACACGAAGATCAGTGGATCTATCAACTACAAGTCTGCACCGATCTTGTGTGTTGTCATTGGCGCAATTACCATTGTCGTTGCTTTTCTAGCTTGCTGTGGCGCAATCAAAGAGAGCCAATGTATGCTTGGCTCCTATTTTGCATTCATTGCCATTATATTTGCTCTGGAGATCACAGCGCTGGTACTAACTTACGTGTATAGGGAAGAAATTGAGAAGAACTTGCGAGGCGACATAAAGCAAACTCTAAACCGATATAGAGACGATAATCATGATTCTGTGACCAGGGCGATTGATGAAATCCAGACGAGTTTTAAGTGTTGTGGGAATGATAAATACAGTGACTGGTTCAACACAAGATGGGGGAGAAGACATGAAGGTTCTGTTCCAAAGAGCTGCTGCAGAGACCCTTCTGATGAGTCTTGTAACAAGCATGTGACCAAAGATGCTACAAAGATTTACACCAAGGGGTGCTACAATTTTGTTCGAAAATATCTGCTTAATAACCTGCACGTCATAAGTGGCTTTGGTATTTGGATTGCTGTGATACAAATAATGGGGATGATCTTTGGAATGTGCCTGTGTTGTCAGATACGACATGAATTTGACATTTATGTATGACGGCTTTTAATGGTTCGTGTACATACCTAATTGACTGCTTCCTTTGCAAGCTCTTTAAAGCCAATATTACTTAAACAAACACAGCAAAATGTTAAACAGTGGCATCTGTGAGGAGCAATACCCAGGGTTCGCACAGATTTTTGGTTGCAAATTTAAGACTTTTTCCAGACTTTTTCCAAAATGCTAATTCTTTTTCCAGACCCAAGTTTAGTATAATTATATAGTTTGTCCCACGATGCACTGTGAACATACAGTAACCACGAAGCAGTGCTGGCTGGATTTTGAATCTAAAAATTATGGGATGTTGCATCAGTTTCCCCATCGACTCCTACCCCCCCCCCCCCCCCCACCCCACCCCACCCCTTGATGAATGAAATCATCCAGCATCAGCCAGAGCAAAATCTTCTTAGCCTCAGTCCGAGGAGTCAATAGGTAAAGGTGACATTGTAGTTTATGAGTAGATGTAGTGGTTATTAACCCATTGAGCACAAAATCACTTCCCATTGATGAGTAAAATCTTCTGGCATTAGAGTAATGTCATCTTCTTTAAGTCTCGCTTTTGGAGTCAATGGGTTAAACTTCCTTTGTGGGAATTAGGGAGGATTACTGTAATTACACAATTCAAGATCTCAGATCAAAAGAGGTCATTTTGCAGTGATCTTTCTTATGGACAGTAGTGGGGCTAGAGATTACCAGTCTTACAGTGTTCATACTCTTATTAATAAGAGTTCTTCAAATCCCATGACTTTCCATGACATTTTCCATGACTTTCTCCAGTTTTCCATGACCTAAAGTTTAGCTGCCAGTTTCGAAAATTGTCAAAATCGTCCTTGTTTTAGGGGTATTTTCTTACATAACTCGTCTGCATTTTATTTTGTCCTTGCTTCCACTTCTGCAATAATTTTAATACGTACCACACGTACCTAACTATAATTTTCTACGACTTTCCATGACCGACAATTAAATTCTTTCCAGACTTTCCAGGCCTGAAAACTGAAATACACTGTACTTCGATTCCATGACCCGTACAAACCCTGTCTTGATACAAACCATCTCACATTGTTTTTTAATTTTATTTTAATTCACTGTTTACGTCTGGTGCTATACTACTTCCTTGGTCAAGGGACCTCAGAGGAAAGGAGTGACTACGATACTGTAGTCTTTTACTTTTCTGGCTTCCGTTGACTGCGGAGGGCTTCAGATGAAATGATAATAATTATTATTCATGATGAAGGGAGAAAAAGTGACCCTTCATAAGTGAATGGTGAATTTTTACCTTGCACAGATTTTTTTAGTGTTAACAATTTTAAATGGTCTCTAAAGTTCTTAGGGTCAAAAGAATTTGGACAGTTTGTACAGCCCTTACATGTACATGTACATGAACATGCTGTCACCCCTACTTGGGATGTGGAGCAACAGACTGTCTTGTCAAAGTCAACATGGAATTATACAGGCAATTGTTTCTTGGTTTATTGTTTTTACAGTCAAGCTATGACCAGAATCCGCGAGACTAAAAAGAACACCCAAATTCCTCTTTGGAGTTTCTGAGATTTGAAAGGAATCTTTAAGATTTTTCCGAAAGTTAGTACGAAAAATGCACAATAACTGAAAAATAATTTTTCATCAAAAGTTCAAAACTGGCATGCAGAATAATTTGAACATTCAGTTCAAATTTCAAAACTACTGGTTACGCGTGACGTAGCTTGACTGTAAGTCAACAGTGGTAAATATTACTCAGAAATATGTATTCAAAATGTAAGTTATAATTGTACCAAGGTGTTCTTATAACTTTTGATCACAATAATATTAATAATTATAATTATTATTATTATTATTATTATTATTATTATTATTATTATTATTATTATTATTATTATTATTAGGAAAACTATTCAGTAGAGTAAAAAAAACCATAGCAAATGAATTAATTATTTGGGGAACTTGTCAGATTTTTTGATTTAAGATAACAAAAAGGTGGGAATAAAATTTCCAAGTGTCTAGAATTGTAATAAAACAATAAATGCAAATTCAAAGTGAAAAATTAATAATTTTGTTGTGTTCAAGTGAAATGGAAATGATACTTGCAGTTGGTCAGGATATTGATGTTATGAACCTTAAAAGGGGCTGTCACATCATTGCTTCTTGTTACAGTCACCACTACAAGGAGGGGAGGGGGGTGGGGTTTCTTTTACAGAAATACACTGCATAGGGTAAAATTATAAATTTTGAAATAAAAACTGACAAAGAGAAAAACACTGCAAACACTGGCCTTTATTGTTCATTTTTTCGTCACACTAAGTCTTGATCTGCCACTATACCCTTAACACAGCAACTTCGCATCAATGAAACACAGTGTCAATTTGATGGAATGGCCCAAAGACATCCATTTTAAAGTAACACAATTACGTGTAAAAACTCTCACAAGCAAACCTAAAATGCATTCAGACTACCACGATAATGTGTTCTAATAAAGCTAGAATCTTCAAAATGAAGAAATGTAATGTTAAGTCCCCCACCCCACCAAGCAAAGTACAAACAGTGTTTCCGAAAGTTAAATGTCAGAAGACGTAAATTAATCTTAGCTACTTAAAGTCCTTGAATGCTGTACAAGGCTGTCTTTGGAAGGACAGTCTCCTGAAACTTGGGAAAACAGTGATGTTACCCCATTTTATTCTAATTAATTCAAACAATCAAGAGTGAGTGAAAACTCAATGGTCACTTCCAAGGCAGGAAGTCCGCAAATCACGGACTTCCAGATCATCCATGCATGCTCAGAAATTCGAAACAACAGTGGTTTTCAACGGTTACAAAAATGGACCTTGCTACAACTGTGCATACATTGGAAGTGGCCAGAGTCTGTGTTCTTGGTGCTACGCAAAAGAAAAGCGGACTCTAAGGACGCGATTGACTTGTCATATAATTATGCAGAATAAAACCACAGGTGCAAAGACACATTTGATGTTCAATATCCACCAATATCATCCACCAAAACTGATCATCAAACTAACCCTACTTAGCTGAACTACACCAATGTAGTAAGACTGTTTTGAAGTACCGGTACATGTACCTCTGCTATTGTCAAGGCTTGGACATAAGATGATTGAAGAAACTGTCCTTATTACGTGTCATTTGAGGCATAGTACCTTGACAAAACTTGCTGGAGTTAAAAGTATTTCTGTCCAATGCAAACTCACCCTTACAAATCCTCTGCCATCAAGAAATAAACATGTGGATCCTCCTCAAGTTTTCTTTTCAATTTACCGTTTTTTTGTACCTGTTTCCAAAAACCTTCTTCACAAAATATACTTTCATCACTGACACTAATTATTATTACGTTTTCCTTTTACACTTATAAGCTGGTGTAATTACGATTAAATCCTTAATACCACGAAAATGACCTACATGTATCAAAAAAATCCTTACAATCATGTTGGATTATCAAACTGTTACTGATTATGTTTTCAAATAATGCTTATCTTTATTCTTACAATATAATTATTATGATAAATTTCAATTGAGCTCTAATAAATTATAATAATAATAATACTCTGTGTTAAAAATAAGCTGTTATCATACAAAAGAAAGTTTTAATTCACTCTTTTACCCAACCCTCCACAACTGATAACATTTGTTGCAGACAGACCAGTCATACAAACTGTGTAACAGATTCAGATGTGTTTTCATGATGTACTGTTAGGTTTTGACAGCAAGAGGAACACCACGGCAGGGCTTGTAAGGACCTTCCCTTGGTACCATCTTGATACAGTCTAAATGAAGCAAAAATTTGCTGATCAGAAGTTAAGGATGACATCACTTACAGCTGAGGACGTATCTCCTACAGTTTATAGTGGAGCTCCAGCAGCCCAAAGGACCGCCAAGCAGAGCACCATACTCATAGGAACCCATGAGGCGCTTTTTTCTCATGGTAATCATGGCTAGTGGCATTGCTTGTGGGCGTGTGCACACAACAAAGTTGCCCAATAATTTAATAATATCCTGATCATAATCAATATGCCCAACATGGTGTCCATTTACAGCGTACATCTTTGATATTGGACATCCATGTTATGGTCAATTGACACCTGTCAAAACAAGGTATCCGCTGACCAGTATCACATGACTACATCATGGGTTTAGAGCTGTTTTTTAAGTTGACCGCTGCCCAGGTACTGGGTTTCGATTGGATCGAAGGTTCAAACCAGGTTAACTTATTGTAAGAATAAATAACCCAGGAGCTCTGATTTTAGGCTTGGCTAAATCTATATAATTGTTGTCAATGAAGAGGTTAGTTTCTAATTAAGGAAATGTGGTGCTCCATTGGTGGGGACCGAAACTGAAAAAATAATATGATATTTTATCAAACAAGTTGATGTAAGTAAACTAACCACCGTAAGAAAGAATTGCCAGTGGATCATTTTTCGAGCATTAATATTATTAGTCCTTCATCTAAGTGAAATGTCTTAACTGAATAATTATTTTGAAAGCACCAAAACCCACAGCCAAGGTATTACCCCCGGTAAATTAATAAAGCCCGGGCCAAACATTGAACTTCACACGAGACAAACCAATGGTAGTTTGGGTTGATCCAAATTGATTTGGGTGGACCCAAATTAAGAATGTTGAGTCAAGAGTCAAACTTAACATCAACCAAATGCAAAAGTAAAAATATACATTATCACACAATTTTTTTAATAAGGAGATAAGTCGACTAATGATCTGAGAAGTGCGATGTTTGCCCCAGACTCGATCTTCACACGTCCTATCCATCTGAGGCAGATGGATAAAATGTGTTGGTTGATCCAAAATAATACAGTTCTTCAAACTTAATTTAGTCAAACATCAGACTTATCACGAACTTAATTTGTTCTATTTTTAGTCTGTCTCATGTGAAGTTTGACGTTTGGCCTGTGCCTATTTTATTAATTTCATTAATCACTGAGACTAAATGAACAGTGATCTAGTGTAACATTCTGCTTGAAAAAATCTATCAGCAAATGCGTGGTTTATAGTGGAATGCACCCTGGTATCAAGACAGTCCACAGATACCTCATTTAAATAACCTGAACGAACCCAACACCTTAATTGCTGGACCACACAGCCTCCAGAGTCCTTGAGAAAACATATGTCCGAACAATTGTCACCAGTTAACTTTAGTAACTATGTCTGTATAGTCTTACTGTGAATCCAGTATTATCTTACCAATAATGGGGCAGACGGAGACACAGAGTGTACAACCAGTGCAATCTTTTGTCACATGTGGCAAATGAGTTTGGGGATCAAAGGTGATGGCTTGGTAACCACAGTCATTGCAGGTCATGTAACATTTGCCACAGTTTATACACAAGTCTTCATCAATAACAGCCACCACTTGCTGCCTGTTGTCAAGGTCACCATAGGTACCAATGCGATCCAGCGCCACTCCAACAACATCCTGGGACAATAACGAACACCAAAGATTACTATTTTATGTGCAAGTCACCACTATCATCTACAATATAATTTATATAATGTGTAACAATTACAGATACATGTACATGGTAATCTCAAGTTAGTCTGAAGTACATGTAGTTAACGAGAAATAAACTTTTAAATTAGTTAACAATTAGTTAAATTGCCTAACTAATCTGACTATCATTATGATAGAGATGCTCATCCTAAGATGTTTGGATTTGCATGGGTTCTACAAAAATGTTGCTATCTGCAGACAATGCATACATGTAGTGTTCCATGATAAGGGTACAAGGTTATTGCAAGAAACATTATTGTACTAAATTTTGGTACTGTATGCGTATACACCATATGCCACTACCTAATTTTGAAAGACTTAACTGATTAGAGTGTAATGTGAAGTGCTAGTTTTGTACCCCATATGAACCATGTGATCATTAGCCCTATTAAGTCTGTTGAAATTATAAAGTGCTACACGGCCAACGTTTGTCAAAACATAACCCTTCCTAATTTTGAAAGTATGGTTTTCAAAACTTTTCAGTTGCCCTCGTTACTGCAACTGAGCAATACAATAACTTATGTTCTGAATTTAGGTAGTAATGAGTAAACTGCAAGATATTAGTTTATACTTTTAAGTTAATTAAGGAGCACTTTAATCTATGCATGACTAAATTGCCTATGAAGTTCAGCTCATGCTGTTTCAAAGTGATGTTGCAAGAGCTGCCTCAGGCTGTCCGCAAAGAGTACAATGTATGACCATGCATTCCTTTTCTCTTGTCTCCCTCTCAGTAGTTCATTATGTTGACATAGAGTACTAATAATAATTTATTGGTAAGAAACGAATCATTAATTTTGTCCAATTCTACAGATAATTGCCAAGTTTATGAGGCCGTTATTGTAGGCACACACTTTCAAGTCACCTAACTACTCTTAATGTTGTTTGAATTAAGCACACTTTGAACACAAACTTTATAAAATTTTAAAAGGAGACAGGGGCAAATCCAGGATTTTTCTTAGGAGGGGGTGAACCACTAAAGAATAACGTAGCTGACTGAGGGGAGGGGGGTGCACCCTCTGCACATTCCCCCTAGATCCACCCCTGGGGGACATAGTTTTTTAGTGGACCTAGATGTTGTTAACCCTTTAAGCCCCGAGGGGTCCCGTATGACAAGTAAACCATCTGGCATTAGACAATAAAATCTATAAGTGCCACTATTGGGAGTACATGTAAAAGGGCTATGGGATATCGTAAGGGACATACCGGTAGCTGCGGTGTGATTGTTTGGCCTGGTATTAGAGTTGGAGGGGTGCAGTGGTTTCAATAAAATTTTAAGCTGAGAGTAACTGACTGTATCAAAAAGTGGCCTAATGGCCACTTTCTCTTGGGGTGTCTTTGGGCATTCCATGTTTAAAAGAATGTTCCCAAATGCAAATTTGATTATCATGTTTAGACAACTTCATGCTGCCATTGTCCAAATGAGTCTTACCGGTAATCGTCAGGTTCAAAGGAGGGTAAAAATGTACCAGTATGTTAGCTGTTGTCTCTGGGTGAATTAAGTAGCCAATAATTATACTCTGAGATACATAATTATACTACCACAAACTACTGTCACAATGAAATCTGAGATTAAAAACTTTCCTCTATGCAAGATAATTTGAAACGCTCTCATTGCGTGGCATTCATAGTGCAGACAGCTGGACCTGGGGTTTGTTTCTCAAAGATCCCAACATTTCTCAGGTGTATTTCGCGTCATGGTGATATAATTATAATGTTAATATAAAACACTTTGTATCTTCAAAAGGAAAACGTTTCCAGTTTCATGCTTGAACCCCAGGGACTTTTGAGACACAGGTCCCTGGTTTGTTTCAGTTTATACCATGCTACTGCTGACTAGCATGTATTAATAAAAATAATTCTCTTTAAACAATAACTGTGTTTAGAGTGGTGAGATGCTAGATAGAGAATCTTGTGGCAATTAGAACCCAAGATAATCACCTTGACTGGTGGAACCGGCTTGTCAGGTTTAAAAGCTGGTCTGACTGTCTCTGGTTCAAACTCTTTACTCAACAAAATAATCTTCTCCTTGTGCTTTGCCACAAGACTTTCTTTTTCCATCAGATATGGTCCAAAGTTGGGAAGAGACTGCAAGAAAGTTTCAAAAAATAATTAATTCAATGTTTGGGGTCTTTGGTTTCATGTTTCGTCTTTTTTTGTCAGGAGCCGTTCAACTAAATTCTGTGTAGCTTGACAAAAATGACAGTAAAGATCAGTTGCACAATCCAGGGGCTCAATGAGTACCAACCACACAAAACCGAAATGTAAGAAAAGCGAATCTAGTTCAAACCTGACAAGATAACAAAACTAATATTACTCCATCCATCAAGACCTGATAGTTACTTTTTTCTTTTGCGAATTTTAGTACCTATGAAAATTTTTCTTAGTGCTATTTTAATGGCGCAACGCGTCACAAGGAGTCCATTGCATAAAAATTTTTCGCTTGCGTTATAACCCAGAAAGGGCTGAGATCTTCAAGACAACAGCATTTAATAATTACACACAATATGCTCTTCAAGTTTTGCCTCAATAATTGTCATTCCTTCCCACAGCCTCCACTTGTTCAGAGAATGAACAAGACTTATAGGGCCTTGTCTTTTGAAACCTCCCATATCCAACCCTTGCATTCTCACTGAAAATCAAGTGTTATTGATACAAATGCTAATTTCAAGTTTTAGAGAAATAGATTCCCCTCTAGCGCATTAGCACACTGTATTATGACATTGAATAGAAATCTCAAAACAAAGTATTTGCATGAATACAATAGCATCAAAATCACCCACACCTTTCCAACAAGGTCAGCTATTGTTGGAACAAGTTTTCCTTTCTGATGTTTTGGTGTGGGAGGACTCTGGCCAGTCCACTCTGAAAACGCTTGAATAGTTTGGAGATACAATAAGCATTTCAGTCCCGATGCGTAATCATCAATCAGGGTAAAGTCCTGGTTCTGCACAGCACTTGATATCTGTATAAAGGAAGAGTACTACCGTATACTTGACTACAAGTTGTTGAAAGTAGCATCTACAAATACATGTTCACGGAGGAATGGAAAAGGATGTTAATAATCATGTTAACTCCAGTAGACAAAATTAAATGCTTAAATGCATCAATAATGACTTAAAGATACTTGGGAAAAAAACTCTGATCACCCCTGACAGGAATCTAGCCTACGTGTATGACATTTGGATTACTACACTGTAGTTCACTAGATGCTATACCACTGAGCTACAGCTAGACAACTTAAGGTTGTGGCAGGTAGGCCATAAATTACAATAGTGGACAAAAGTCATTGGGAAGGTGTGACACACCACTGCAAAATATAATAATGGTCATTCCCTAATTTTCCTGTGAGATAAAAGGTTACTGGTAACCTCTCCATACTTCCCCCCATCCCCTAATCCAATGTTGGGTTACTAGAACTCACTGGGGAGCTGGGTAGCTTCTAGCTTTTATCTTTGCCCTGAAAGAACAACGAGTCCAACTGGTCTAGATCTGCAGGCTCTACAAAGTCAAGCACCTCAATTTTACATGTACAAGTACATAGATAGACGGAAAGATGTAATGTGCCCATGGGAAGGATAGGATACAAGTTTCTTGGCAACGTAGCTGAATGCATAAAGCATCTGACCAGTGTTACAGAGGTCATGGGCTCAAATCCTGCCTAGGACTCAGATTTTTCAGCTGCCCCTTTTCCCATTGCCAAGAAACTTGTATCCTACACTTCCCAAGGGTGTACTACACCATTCCATCTACATGTATTCATGGCTTGCACAGTACTTTCGCCACTTTGTCAACATTCGTATAGGAGAGAAGGCTGGGCCAATACTATAAGACATTGTTTGTGAGTGCATGTCCAATGTCCAGAGGTACTTGGCTTGTCTACTGGTCCAGGTTTTTCCAGGGAACTATTAAAATGCCAATATTGGTCAATCATTAATTTAATATTGTTTTCATCAGTCTATTCCGTAAGTCAGCAGATGTGATGCAATCTACTAGCAGTTCTGTTCTGCTCCTGACCATGTTGGGAGCCTCATATTGACCAATTCTGCCTTTAGAAACCTAATTTTGATGGCTGGTTGAGGGAGCAGATAAATGCCTGATAATAAACCTCCTGGCAATGGTTCACTTGTGGACAGAAACCATTTACAACAGTGCAACAACTAGTCTATACCTGTACAGCAGATGCACCACAATGAAGGAACTGTAACACTGCTTCGGCACTGTCTGCCCCACCTGAAGCTAGGATTGGAAATCCGGGCAGAGCTTTGCCAATTGCAGACACAGCACGTAATGCAATTGGACGAATTGCATTTCCAGACACACCTCCATATGTTGTTTTTCTTTCCTTGCCAACAGACGGCCAAGCAGTACTGTTTGGGTACAGGCCCATCAAACCAGACACTGTGTTGGTTGCGGTCACTCCATCAGCAAAACCTAAAATCAGTAATAAATTCACCTTTTGATTTAAAATGGTAAGCTTTTAAAGAGTCAAGGGCAAGCACAGCCCCATCATTTAATACTGGGATGTGCCCTCACTTTCACACTGTTTGAACGGCTTGCGTTAAATGTAAAGGTTGCGTCCTCACTTGAGCTATCGCGATAAAAGTAGACAGCACACTTGTTTGAAACAGGATAGGAGCTCAGCCAAACTACAATACTGTAAAACGTAAACTATAACGGATTCTCTGTTCGCTTGCTTTGTATTTAAAAAAGTGAGCAATTGGTCTGAACATGATGATAATCAAGCAATATGTGTTGGAGAGTTTCTAGAAGGCCAAATAACTATAAATACTATGTGGGGTGTAAGGGAATATGCCTTTGAGTTCTCAAGGTGCTTAAAGATGTGCGAGGCCCTGTCAGTTTCCAAGTGAATCCTACTGTGTATTTTAAAATACTGGGTAGTCTCTCAGAGAAAGCAAGGAGCATAGCCTGTGCACAAAAATTTGGTCCATTGAGGATATTAGGGTCTTCCACACTAAAACGAAAAGTTTATTGGGCCTCTAGCTGGTAAGGATGTTTTTTAGCCCAAGTTCCGTAGTGTAGCAGTTACTATATTATAGCTGCCTATTGTTTAGTATTGAAGCGGTGTCCATTGTGTTAAAGTCTGAGCTGCTACCATGGCTCAAGTATCCTTCTTTCATTCAGGAGAGGACAACATTGAGTACAAGGTCAGTTAAACTGCAGAACCTATAATATTCAGTGGTTTCAATAAGTACCGACAACTAATGAACATGTAAGCTATAAAATAACTCAGGGAAGTCGTGAATAATTGTTAATTATAATGCTAGCACAGGTGTATTAAAGGCTAATTGCCACTAATAATTGAAAAATCACTAAAACATCAATAAACATTAAGAAATTCAACTGGCAAGAGACAACCAGTGAGTTACTAAATTAATACCAAATTTTACAAAACACGATAGAGCTGAATTCAGGATCATCAAAAACAAATCCACCCAATGCTTAGAGACTTAGTAAGATTTAAACCTCTCGTCTGGCATAAGACAAAATAATAAACTAGTATCACTTGTGCTCCTGAGAAGAAATGGCTTACACAGACAAACTCTTTCACACTTGTGAAAGTGTGCAACACCTTTCAACAACTTATGAGTTTATGTTCAGTATGAGCCAAGGATTACAGTGATGTACATGAGAATTTAAGAAACGGCACTATTTCCTTCGAAGTTCTCGACTCAGTAAATGCTATTTCTCAAGTAAAAACTACGTTAACAAACTGCACCTATTACAACAGTCATGTACATTATACCTTCCTTGGCAGCTTTCGCGATATCCACAATGTCTGTAACATTTGGAGTTAGCTTGGCAAAAAATGGAATTTTAACCGCAGCACGGACCCACCGGCAAATGTTACGCACCAGTTCTGCATCCTATATCAAGAAGAAAATAATAATACTGACACCAGGAGCCCATGACTGTAGGAGCCTCCCAATGAGCAAATGTTGACTCATAGGGCTTGTATAGGAGAGCCAAGCTCCTACTTATGCGCTCCTGCTTACACTAAACAACAACGTACATGATTGTACAGTCACAGTGCTGGGCCAAGTTGTTCAAAGCATATTCTGCACTAGAAATTAATTACTAGGTAAACACCTGTGATAACCAATAGGTTTTCACTGATTCAGAAGTAACTCAGAATAAGTGAGGAAGATGTTAAAGGGGTAGTATCCTGGCCATTATCCCTTTTATTTGGACCATAAAAATACTAAATCAAGAAAGAAGAAACTACATGCATGTATGGCCATTAATTTTCGTTTGCCATCCGTAAACAAGTCTCCTTTGATTTCCAGGGCCCAGTTGTTCAAATGATGGATAGAACTATCCACCGGATAACTCACTATCCAGTGGATAACTCAATTGGTTTTGCTTGTGTTTATCCACTGACTAGTGATTTTTTCGGTGGATACAGGGTTCTCATTAAGTGCCGGCAGCCGGCTAAAAAACCGGCTACTTTAAATTTAGAGCCGTCTACTTTTCGGTCATAAACTTGCTATAAACAATGACAAAGCGCTTCTCCCGCCGCCTACTTTTATATTTAAGCTGTCTACTCCAAAACTTATTGAGAACCCTGGGATAGCGCTATCCATCGTTTGAACAACTGGGGTCAGACTTTTACCAACAATCCATGACACTGCCCCTTTAAAATAACTTTGCTCTAAATAATGGAAACGGGGGCCGCAGAGAGGCCCCTGTAACCCCCCATTCTTTTCCTATGTTGATGTTTTCTCCTACCACTCCCCCCTCCCATCACACTTCCATGAACCATACCAAAACCTAGCCCCCTCCCACTTTTAAAAGTGTTTCTCGTTGATTTCATTTCTTTCAACAATAAGAAAAGTCTGTTTATTGTATGAGAATGAAGGTGGATTTCCACAGTTGCGTCTACAGATTTTAAGCATGGTACGTAAGCGTATTTGACTGGCTTTAAATGCATGAATAAAATGAACAGTTCTCAATCTTCACATTTAATGCAAGCCATACATACAACATCTTGCATCTTATTTATGCACATAAAGTCAGTCATTTAGTACATGCCTAGCCTACGTAAAATTTATGCGACAGTGGAAATCCGCCTTAAGGAAGGTAAGGTAGGAAACTTTCACAGAAAAAGCTCTGTCAGCTATCACGACTAGGAATCCTTCCAGTGAGTCTTGATTGCTCACTATACCTAAAAGCTACATGCAAGTGCAGGTCAGGACTGAATCCACTCAACATATCCACAAAGAAATCTGAGGTGTTCATTAACAAAATTAATCCTCAACAAAATACTTTAAGTTCACAACATTCACTAACAGTTTCAGTAAATGGTGGATTGTCCATCAATTCTTGGATGTCAGTTGGCCATTATTTTGTAGGCCACCAGTTCATACACAGTCAGTTAACAGTCATACCATCCATTATTTTTGTTCAAATCTCATACCTGACCACACGCCAAGCCCATCCCCCTCTCTCCCATGCCATGTGGACAGGATAAGTTTAGCTCTAAAGCATCAGCACCTGCCCTCTGAAGAAGTAATTACTAATAGTTAATAATGTTGTTACTGAACAGTGTTGTCCTTAGTGGCAATCAGCCATTCAAAATAGGCAAGGCACCTTTCAAAATAATGAAAAATGGTAATATCTTATAAATTCTTATCTTAGTCTGACAACATTTAAATTTCTTTTTAGGAATCGACATCACAAAAATTGCTTCAGTATGAAGATAAACATGATAATAAATACAAACATGAACATCTGAGCACTTAAGAGCTGTTATTGTACTAGAGACGCATAATCCATTAACCCGCCAAGATGAATCATGCTCTGTCATGTTATTCATCCAGTGTAAAGATGGACACAAGACACATAATGCATCCTGTGCCCATCCTTATACCATGCGAATTCGACAGATGAAGAAAAAATGTTTGCTCAAGTTTCTCCCAGACAAATTATGCATTACTAGTACAAAAATGGCCACCTAGCTGTGCTCTCTTCATCAAACCAAAATAATAATCTCCACTTTTCACACATACAATTACAGGGAGATGGCAACATAATGGTTTGACACTGACTAGTTTTTTTGATGTTTCGTCAAGACATTTCGGCTGGTGCTTAAGCCTTCATCAGTTGCAATAATTATAACGGTAGCACGCGTGATTCAAAATAACAGCACGTCGAGCGTGTGCTGGTGAAAATCCGCGTGCAGTTACTTGGCGCGCATGCCAGAGACTTGTAGACCTCTGGGATGGCGATGTGGTCATTTCCAACTGATTTTGTACACTGTGCCAGATTGTGGCCAGTCAACCTTTTCTTGGGCTTTCGGTCACGGGAACAAACTGTTCACAGTTCTCAATGGTTTCAGCAACCTCAAAATCTACCTCACTCTCAGATTCATCTCCTTTAACCGAAGCCACTGTAAGAACACAATCGATACCAGACAAGTTCATCCCTCCTCATTTTCAGCACCAATTAATCCCATGAACTCTTCCTCATCATCACTTTCTCCAAACAATTCATTCCACTTGGCTTTGCTGATCACCATCTTCTCCTGATTTGCACTAATCTTCTTTCCGATTTCATCCCTTACCATCTTCTCAATCTCACCCCACTTCATCTCCTCTCCATGTCAACTTACAAAATTAATTATTCAGTTTGATGCACTTCACGTCTGAGATGATTCGTCCTATAAAGCCTTCACTTTATTGATACACCCTCACCTTTTTCTTCCCACCACTCCTGACAAAACACTCCCACTTACACTTGTTCTTCACTCTCTTCCCAGGCTTTCTACCTTTCCCAATCATACCATCAACCTTAATTACCACCTTTCCCTGTCAAACCTTCACACCCCAAGTGATACACTGAAACTTAAACAGCACATACCTCTGTCATCTGTGCAAGTTCAGTCCAATCTTCTTTTGAATAACCACACATTATGCTGGCAATCAATACCTACAAAAAAATTAAAGCAATGCAATTGGCAATTTAAATGGCTCCAATAATGTATACTCTTGGTCCAACCAACTTAGTTATTAATGAATCCAATCAAAGAAGGCGTCGAGCAACCCACCAGCCAACACGGTGGTCGACACATCAACAACACGCAACCATCACGTCAAGATGATAAGAACATGAGAAGATTGGGTCAAGATAACACATTAAAGAAGATGGCCTCAAAAAGGGCAGTTGGTTACTTCAGCTTAATACTGATGGAGCTCAACAAATACCCACCTACTTAAGAAGCCAAAAATTATAATTTTTAAAATATTGATCCCCAACACACCATGCATTGGACACACAACCAACATGTGATATCAACCTCAAAGATTGCTGATGACTGATTCATCAGTTGACCAACAGTTTATGACAACTGATCAACAGTTACTACGTTGGTCAAGTGTTCACCAGGCCATGTGTTGACCAATGCGTCGGCAAATGGATTGGATGGGCTGAATTTGTTAACATGACCAATATTATAATTATTGTACGTATTGTCGGGGTATACACTGTACCACTATAACACGTGAGCCGCACTAACATATTTATTTCAAATGCTGACACTCATGAGCCTCTCCATGGGTATTTCTGACGAAATCGAAGATGCGACGATCACTATTGATGAAACGAAGATCTCAGAGATTGAAGCGACGAAGCAACGATTTAGAGAATTATTGCGTTCAGACAAAATATTAGTCAGACCTAAAAAAACTAAATATGAAAAGTATAAGTCATTTGACCCCCAATCAAACCTGAAATGTTTTAAGCGATGATTTCGTTGAAAAATTGACGATTTGATGAAAAAAGCGTGACGAAATCGACGTTTGTACGCACCCATAGAGAGGCTCACTCATTACACCAATTTAAGTGATAATGAGGAGGCAAAGTATTAAATTACAGCAGAAAACCAGGTTACATTCTAAAATAATAGGCATCCACTTAATGTTTTCAAAAAAGAAAAAAAAATTAATAATTCTTAATTTTAATGAAATAAGCACTATGAATTTTCTTATTACTTGTATACGGATCTGTGGTAAAATTGATAATGTTATTTCGTATTTTTGCTAGCTAGTTAATGTTCAAACCTTTATTAAAACTAAACCAATAACTCCGTTTGGAGAGTAAGGCACAATAAAGAATATTATTACCATTAGAATACTATAATTACTATAATAATACATGTATATCATACTGTCTGGTGTTTTGTGCTGATGGATAAACTCGATCTGGAAAACGTTTGGCCACATGTACAGTACGCCTTTTAATGCATCTGAAAAAGGGAAACTAGTACAAGGCACTTTCAAGCACAGTTGCTTGCCTGAAAGGAATGAGGTGAAACTGTAACACAAGAATACTCTGCAACAAAATAAAATAAACAAGTCAAAAACGCCCCAAAAAAGCTACCAACCTTGTGTGGGAAATCCTTTTTCAGCTCAGTTACAGATCTACACCAGTACGCTGCTGTCTTTTCGCTAATCAGCTCGATGTTGAGAAAAGCACCTTGGCCAGGCCCATACAAGTGTCCTGAGGTGGTACCACGGACAATGCGAGGCGAGACATTTGTCACAATATCCTGTAAGTTAAAATGATAGCAAATTAAAGTTGATGAATAATATTATATGTAAAAGTTGATTTCTTACAATGTAACCGGTACTTTTCTGGCCATCTTAGGTTAGTGGAAATTTTGTCCACAGAAAAGAATATAAAGAAATGTGATGAAATGTTGTCTCCTGTGCAGACACTCTTAGGACTTCGTCAAAAGTCCCCCCCCCCCCCCCCTCTCCCAATGTCTGCTGAAACCGAAAACCACTTCCGTTCAACAGCTGTTTGCCCACTACTTATAAAGAAACTGTGTATAACTGACCAAATTAGCATGTTGTACCCAGTTCAAATCCTACAATATAATGCAAATACAATACATAAAGAATCATAATCCCAGCAGGTTTTAATCTGGTACAAAACTGAGTTAGCCAATTTGGTCTATTACCGGTATCAGACTGCACCTTGTCAAGAGAAAATGTTTTGGTAACAGCAAATCCCCAGCCAGCTTCAAAGCCTCTTCTAATCATAGCAGCACTGGTTGTAGGTGGTGCACTTGCTAAGCCAAATGGATTATCAAAAGTTAACCCACAAATTTTCACACTTAGGTCCACATTGTCCACTTCAGTGCAGAATTTGGGAAGACTTGGTTCTTTGGCAACAGATAAACCATACAGTTTCTAAAAAAGTGAGAAATGAAAAATGGTAATAAGTTCTGGTAATGTGTGACGAGCAAATGTTACATTTATCACAAATATGCCTCATGACTGTTATCATGATAATAACTACAAGATTATTATTTATTGTATAAAATAATACAAATATTATACCATTATCGTCTCATCACTTGACGGATAAAGGTAAAAAAAGTAAATAAAACAAAAATAAGAGTCAGAGCACTTTTGGAGACCGGAAGTTATACAGTCATGTACATGTACATGTTGATTTTGTGTGAACAGATCAGAAGTGAGTGTCAATTGTGTTTCTGAAATTACATGTATATCTGTAGGGTGATCCCAAGAGCCCATCAATAAGAGAAATATGACAGATGCTGCAAAGTGCAATGTGATCTAGGGCGATGTTTAAAATTTTCTGATAGCTTTGACAGCAGGTGATTTTTTTTGTAGATCAAACTGTTTTTGAATAAACCTAAAAGATTAGAAACTTGGGAGTTTTTTGGAGAACACTGGTCACTGGGAAGTAGGCATTCTTTCCTGCACTACATCATTATGTCTGGGCCTTGTGGTGACAGAAAAAATGATACAAGTCATGTATCTACCTTTACCAGTACAAACACACACCTGCATATATTTATGCATGTGCCATGCAGCCTGTTTCCCATCGTTTGCACTCTCCACTGTGGTGTTGGCAACTCCCGCCACATCTCCACCACAAAACACCCCAGCTTCACTTGTGCTCATTGTATTTGGATCCACTTCAGGAAGGCCCCATTTGTTGAACTTGATGGGCATCATGGCCTTTATGACTGAAACACAGCAATAAAATTATTACTTGTTAGAAGCAACACTGCACAAATCCACTGATAAGACTCACACCAAAAGACCTAAGTTGCATGGTATTTAACCTGTAGTTCAAAAATATTCTCTATCTTCCAACAAACACTAGCTACAAGTACATGTCCCACAAATGCACCAACTTACCATCTCTATCAGCTAGTGTGGAGCCAAAAGCTGAAATAACAAAGTTGGCTTTAATCTTGAGTGTTTGTTCCTCATCTTCAATCCAAGAACCATCTTCCAGCTAAAATTAAATGCAGTAAAATGCAAGTTACAGTGTTAATTAACAAAAAAAAAAAACAGACTCAAGTGTGTTTGTAACTCTCGGCAGACGCAGAGTTTGCTGCTTGCTCTAGCCTGCACACTCTTTGTCGTAGCCTCCTGGAGCACATTTCCACATGTTATAGCATGGCCGCCTTTTCCTGCAGATTACGTTCCTGTTTCTTCTTTCCCCCTCCCTTCCCTTACCCTCTGGTAATGAAATGTTACGAGTGCCTAAACGCCACTGGTGTGGGCCCCAAGGCTGGGGTGAAGCCCAGATTGCCAGCCATGTTACTTTGCAGTTCTCCATAACCATGGTGGCCTGCTGGTCACAGTGGAGGCCCCCAGACATTGCAGACACCCATACCCATCTCTCACACTGTGTGATGCACTTGATTTTCATAAAATACAGAAGCCACTTACATGTAACTAAAGTTCATTACAGTACTCTCATTATCATTATTAAATCCACCTCAACTAACCATACAAGTAATTTATGCATCTCATAACAAAGGCTAGACGATACCATACTGCATACAAGTGCACTTTGACTGGCCTTGATTTTAACCATCCAGCTAGCTTGACAGCAAAGTGCTTACTAGCCCATTGATTCGTAAGAGGTAGACTAGATTTTACTCTGTCTACTGCCACAAGATGTTACTTCACAGTGGGTGGGAGAGGGGAGGAGTAGAGGGGGGGGGGGGGGGGGGAAGAGTGGCATGGTTTAGGAGTCTGTGAGTTTAACTTAATGACAACTACATCTACTCAAAACCTGCACGTCCCTTTAGTTTTAAACACTCTATGCCATCTAAACAACAGCATGGCATCTGACAGGATGCGGCGATGCGGATCCGCAGAATTCCCTAAAATCCACATCCTCCGCATAATTACGATATTTTCCGCATAAAACTGAAGAAATGCCTGATATTAGTGATAAAGCAGCTGCTTATCATCCTCGCAAACACAAAAGCCAATGAGATTGACTACTTTGAAGCGCTTATTTTCCTGAACATTGAAGAAAACATGCCATTTCGTTCGCAAGATGAAAGTTCGTAAGCAGTTTCCACACATTTTTCGGCAATGACCCTGGACTCTTGTTAAACCGTTTTCATAACATACCCTAGGCTCTAAATTTTTAAAAAAAGATGCAACAAGTTATCAAAATTTAGCCGCAAGTTATAGTAGCAAATTAAACTGCATCATTTGTAGAAGTAGGGACAATCATCATTCCGATAAAGTTGTACAAAACAAAACAGGAGCCCGCAGTACGTACGTGTAAACAACCGCTGAAAATGGTGAATGATCGAGGGAATGGATCGTGGTTCAACCACATCACAAATTTGCTCCATGTCTCCAAATTGAAACAAAATTCATGACGAGAAACAAAATATTTTTTTATCGCTTTATTTATTTTAGCAAATGTTTCGGCAAAATGCCAATTACTAACCCTTTTATTTTAACCGTGAAAGCTGGTCGCAAATTGGCGACTCGTCCAGATATCTTAATCGCAAAGGGAAAAAATTCAGTCGTAAATGCGACTGTTTTGGTCGCAATTTCGAGTACTGAATTTTACCATAAGCATTATGCTTTACCATACGAATATATTGGACAGGCCTAATTAATTATTAATAATAGTTCTATAAATTGTTGAAATTTCCGCATAATCCGTCGTAATTTCTGCATAATCAACGCATGTTTACGCATAATATGGCCAAAAATTTCCCCATAATCTTTAATTTTTTTCCGCATCCTATCAGAAGCCCTGCAGCAGGAAGCACAAAAGAGATCCACACAGTAAGTTATGACATTGACATAGTTAGGCTCTTTATCAGTGTTCCAAGTATTCAGTTCTAAAAAGAGCCAGAACCTAAAGGGGTCAATTTATGGGTAGAACCTCTCTGCACCTTGATTAAGTTTCATGTTCGCTGTCGCAAACATTAGACTACTGCTTGTCACAAACCCATCAAAAAAAACCCCACCTTATTTCTTTCTTATTCACAGTGACTACATGGATTAATTTTGTCTTAGTCATTAGCTGTGGCTGACAAAGGCAAAAAAATGAGATGAAATCATCTGGTTTGAACAAACAGCAAACCTTAACCAAGGTAGAGATTTGTCACCAATGCAAATTAACCTCTCTTTCTATTTGTTATTATTTGTTAGTCTATTACTAAGTTTTGTAAGCTTAGACTTTACATATCCAGCTTTTCAACGTTTTGACCCTCCCTGAAACTTCAAACTACCATACTATACTTTAAATAAATTACATTTCAACACACAATTATAATAATATTAAAATAGAAACCTGTTCTGTCTTGTAAAATTCCATACTCCAAATCTTTCCTTCCCTGACATGAACCTGTATATGCACCAAGGAGACAAATTATGCTGTGAGTGTCACTTCAAAAGCCCAATAATGTACATTTGTAGCAGTTCTGATAAAATTAATACAAAAAATCTAACGTATTGTATATTGTCTGTGTCATGCTTATCACTACCAGTCACATCTACTGCCGGATTGTCACACCTAAAGATAAAAAAACTTTGATTTCACCCCTACACTGTACTATAAATTATGTCTGTGATCCACGTTCTTACCAATGTGGAAAAATTGGACAGAGTAAATCAACAAAACACTTCTATAAATGGGAGAAGTTATAATTCTATACATTAGCTCATAGAAGGCGTGCCCCTGTCCTTTTTTCAAGGTGTATAAATGTAATACACCATTATGTACTGTCCTTCTGGGGCCGGTTGCTCGAAGCCTGGTTAGCACTAACTGTTGGTTAGGAGGTATAAAAACCTATACTGTAGGTTTCCATGGTATTTAACACTGGTTAGCACTAACTATGCTTTGGGCAACCAATGCCAGGTTGGGTTAGGGTTAGGGTTAGTCAGACTAGTGTAATCTGCCCTAAAATATTAAATAAATGTGTTTTTTTTAGTTTGTTGCCTAACAATTATTATTATTGTTGCACATATTATTATTGTCTGTCAAATACCAATTACCCACAATCAAGAATACCATAATACCCTTTGTTTGTCCTCCAAAATTTTGCATGAACATTGTTTCCAGTTTCTCTTGGGACCATTGCAAGTCCGAAGAGAAAATAAAACAATGCTTATTTTTGATGGTGGCTAATTAAAAACTGTTAAATTACAAAAACAAAAAATAAATTACCTTTTTCGGAGAAAGAAATGGCAAGAACTCGCACTTCTCGTCGACTGCAAGCTGCATCTGTGCACAAAAAAATTAGACCATTCCTACATGTAGAACCAGAAATTAATGACAAATTTAAACTAACATCATCAATAAAGAATTATTGCATTAAATGCAAAATGAGCAAAACATTCCATTCTTTGCAAATAAAACAAGGTCATTGTTGTTAAATAGACCACTGCCAACCCTCCTCAATCATCCAATTTGCCTGGACAATATCATATCGTTTTACAGTATCTCATAATATTAATTTACTTTAAAGACATGCTTGCTGTTACTTAATTTTCAAACAACCTCCTCTGGGACTGCTCGGATGTTGCTGAATCCTTTTCTAAAGATGACAAACACTTTACGAGCTCCGCAACGAAGAGCTGAGGTACAACAGTCAAACGCTGTGTCTCCGCATCCAAGCACTATGACATTCCCAAACAGTTCTGGTAACTTTGATTTGCATGAACACATTCCTTAAAGATGGAGAAAAAATTAATCTTAAAATTCTGGCCTCTTCAACAGGTGCAAATGAGCAGCTGTATAATTATTAAATGAATCAACACTGTTAGACACTGACCGGCTTTGCTGCCCATTGATACAACTGGCAAGAAGGCTTTCGAAGAATAAAAACCATTTTGGACACCCAATCCATCAAATATGGGAGAAAGTTTGGGCTCAGGCAAACCTGCAGGAGAACAAAAGAACCATGAAACAAATCTGCAAAATTTATTACCAAACTAGAGGCCACGTAAAGGCCCGAGAAAACAGCGTTAACATCCATTCGATTTTTTGAACAGTGATTTGAAACCGTTTGCCCCCACCCCCTCCATTTTGAAAAATGTTGAAACAAAGTTGAATCAATGTTAAAGGAGTATAATTAAGCGTTTAAACTTTGCTTGAAAAACCATTGACAACCTTTCCTTTGTTTTTACGAATGTTGAATGAAGTTGAAGCCGCCCCCTAGCTTCTTTCAACATTGTTGGGTATGCATGTACGCACTAATCGGCCTCAATGACGTGTCCATGTCCATATCCATAGTGACCACCACGGCTGCAGCGAGATAAACTAAGAATAAAGCCAGGATCCGAGCCAGGATTCGAGCCAGGATCCGAGCTAGGATACGAGCCAGGATACTAGCCAGGATCCGAGCCAGGATTCGAGCCAGGATCCGAGCTAGGATCCGAGCCAGGATTCGAGACCTAACCGAGACCTAACCGAGGCCTAACCTAACCTAACTGAGACCTACCCTAACCCTAACTAAATCTAACTAGACTAGAACCAACCTAAATAGACCTAACCTAACCAATTTGAGACCTAACCTAACCGAAAGATTTGAGAATAAATAGCGGAGAAAGCTCATCTTAGCTCGAATCCTGGCTGGAATCCTGGCTCGGATCCTAGCTCGAATCCTGGCTCGGATCCTAGCTCGAATCCTGGCTCGAAGTTTAGGTATCCTCTGCTGCAGCATGGGACTGAATACAAGGCCTCATGTGAAGCTCAATCGGTTGAATCAGATGTTGATGTTGTGTAGAAAGCTCTTGCCCACTCCAGCAGTCAAAATCGATCAACAAAATTGAAAGGATGTTGACGCCATGCAATGTTGAAGCCCTTTGCCCTGGCCTTAAGGAGGCTCGAAAGGGTTTTTAGCTGCACTTGCACACGTAACACACGCCATAACTAAGAAACACACATCAGCTGAATTAATCAAATTTCTATCAAAAGTAGGGTGCGCAGCACACCAGAAGTGAAAATACATGTATGGCATAAAATCTTGTGAACCAACATGTGTTGGCATGACTGATGACTGCATGGTTAAGGACAGTGCCTACTAATTCAAAGGTATTTTTGCATGGTTTACTGAATATGCGAGAAAAGCAGATCTTAACAAGTGTCATTATAATCCAAAAGAAAATTGGGGGAAGATAATTAATCAAAAATATTATTTGTAAAAAGCTTTAAAATAAAAAGCAATATATGACGTTTTTTACCCAAATTGAAGCTTGATTATCTCTGAAAAATGTGTGGTTACCCCCAACTTTCTTTTTGGATACCAAGAGCACTTGCTAAGTGCTGCTTTCTCCGCATAGCTTTGGACCACGCAAAAATATCCCTGTCTTAATAAGCACCACCCACAGAAAATCCAAGTATCTTGAGATGTGCAGAACATATGCACAATAAGAATAGTACATGTAGGCACCGTCCTTAAGACTCTGAAAAGACCGCACTTCAGATTTTGTCGCTGTTTGGGGCTGTTATGATAAGGACAATGCAGCTGTCATAAAGCTTGTTCTAATTTATAATTTTTCATGGCATTTTGAATGTCATAATTGCATACCCTCAATTCAATTACAAAAAAAATTAAACTCAGAAACGAATTGCCCAATAATGCATTGCGAAAAGAATTGTGTTCCACAAAAGCCCGTCTGAAACGTCCCAATGTTGCATGTTTTGCTATGGCAGCCAAATTTGAGGTGTTATCAAGAACATCAGCACTTGAGGATAACTTTTCATTTTGTCCCCCTAGATTAAGCGCTGTTCTGACCAGTTTCATTCTTGAGGAACTACCACACCCTTGTCATATGTGACCTCACACGGGAAAACGTACACTAACGTTTTAACGTTTAACAACCGAAAGCGTCAGTTAGCCGTTAGCCATCGTCATTCAGCCGTTAGTAATCCGTTAGTAAACGTTAGACGGTTTCACCAAACCGTTAGACTGTTGCACCAAACCGTTAGTAGTATGGATAAAGCGTTAGTGG
Organism: Montipora capricornis; assembly: GCF_036669925.1. NCBI lineage: Eukaryota > Metazoa > Cnidaria > Anthozoa > Scleractinia > Acroporidae > Montipora > Montipora capricornis. The sequence goes on from NC_090893.1 coordinate 42,361,697, forward strand.
TTACCTTGTAACCGTTAGAAAAATTTAGCATTCGTTTGTTCATTTAGGACCGTAACTGTTACAGTGCTTTTGGATCGGAGCACTCAAATACCACTCGTAGTAACTTACTTGTGTCATGTGATGCTGCCTCTTAATTGCGTATATTATTCTTTGTCCAGTAACCTCAGAAAGAAAACTTGGTTCTAGCCAGCATATAAAAGCCAAACACTTGCCGCGATTTCTTCCGCCACTCCGGCCCCAGATTGTATTTTCTTACGAAGCAGTGAGATGATTACGAATGTGTTCTACGAACTGCTACCCTAAAAAGTTATATAAAATTATCTTTGAGGAATAACTGATAAAAATAAATCAATCCTGGCAACAAAAGGAGGAGGGCAAAGACAAAGCATGAAGTTACAAGTCATGTAAACGCTTTAACGTGCACCTAACCCCAAAATATTTTTTTCGCTAAAATGAATCTTTGCACCTGTTTGAAACGCATTGCAGCCATCTTTTCATTTTTCTAAAAAATCCAGTCATTTTATAGGCTTCGAACGTTGCGAAAAACCAAGTATCTTTTGTTCACGACCGAGTTAGAAGGGGAGTGGGTCTATTCCTGATTTGACGTCACAATCTACTTTGCATGCATTTTTACAAAGAGTTAATGCAATGTAAATCAGTTTGTGACGTCAAATCAGGAATAGACCCACTCCCCTTCTGACTCGGTCGTTAACAAAAGATGCATTGATTTTCGCAACTTTCGAAGGCTATAAAATGGCAGGATTTGTTAGAAAAAGGAAAAAATGGCCGCAATGTGTTTGGAACAGATGCAAAGATTCATTTTAGCGAAAAAAATATTTTGGGGTTAGGTGCACTTTAAATAGAAAGAGCGAGTTAATAAGTGCGATAGTGATCTCGCTGCGTGGCTATCGCCTGAATACAAAAATAAATTCTTATTAATCGCAGTTATGACTCCAGTAGAGCTTGAGTAAAGAAGTCGCTCGTAAAATCATTCGCTGTTTCAGTGCTACAATAATGTTTTCATTGCACCCACTGATTTATTATGAAAAACCAACAAAAGGGATCGCCAGCACAGTATGCAAATAAGAATGGTCTCAAGTCCAACATAACATTGCGAAATATGTTGGAAGTGCGGAGTTTAGTTTTAATTCACAACATGATGGCCGAGATTGAACACGAAGGAGAAGATTTTGAGGAAGTAGGGGAAAAAGTGAAGAAATTTCTGCAAGATAGCTGTGGTTGTACTCTTGGTCCAAAGAACGGTCAATTTTCCTTACAGATTACCGAAGAAATGTCGAGTGCTGAGCTTGATCTTGTGATTTTAACCTGTATCCAGGCATTCACCCGAGCTGAGTTCATTGGATGTTAAAGGAGTCCTCGTTGCTCATTTTATTACCAGTCGAAACAAATTTGCAAGGGCATGTTTTTGTGCTTTTATGGCGTCAGCTACTCTCGATTTCGTCGACTTAAAGAGCATTACAAGAAACACGGTATCCCCTACGGCAACACAAGGCGACTCCCAACTGTAGCAACTGTAGTGAATAAATGTTTTTGGATTTTATGTATTCTAGTTATTTCGTCAAACCCTATGAAGGCCTTTAATTCTGCGTGGCTTACTTCATGAAAACGGGCAGTGCTCTCGGAGGTATTCAAGAGCTTTTGACGGGCATAACTGCTTTCCGGTTACCATTAATTCCCATAGATCATCTCCTATGAAAATTAAGAAAAATATCTAATTCATTACGATGATCTAAAACAAAGTAAACGCCAGTGGCTTCCACGAAATCTGGAACTTGAATATTATCGAGCTGGTCATTTCCAGCGAGCTTTTTTCTTCAGGATCGGTGTCCTCGCCTTGGCTGTCACCGTCTTCTTCGCCACTTTTAAAGCCATCTGAATCAAAATTGCTATCACTAGTAGCCCCTCTTCTTACAGGAAAACCATAAAAGCTCCCTTTATCCTCCGAATCCTAAAAAAAGTAGCGATATTCCCATCGTTTGATGCGTTACCTCACGCATCAGCCGTTGTTTTCGTCTAATTTGATGTGATCGCGCGATCGAAAGGACAAAAGGCCGGACCTCGTGTCTCTTATCAGCTGTCAAAATATGCTCACAAGACGACAAATGATTGGTCAATTATCCTCCTAAATCTCCATAACAACAAAAAAAATTCAGATTCACCAAAGGGGAGTGAGTGGAGGCCTAAGATCAAGCCGCCATGATTGTTTGTTGCCGGTTACGATAATTCAGGGGTCGTCGCGCGCGGCCAGTTACGGCCGATTTGGATGTCGATGGGTTAAAAATCTGCAACACTTAATTATTTATCGTTCGCCGGTTAGGCTTACGCTTCAACTTTAGTTTAGTTTTTCGGATAAATGGCTTCCTCCAACAGTTAAAAGCTTTCAGGTATTCTATTCACTAACCGTCTAACGCCTCTAACCATTCACTAGCTGACCATTTTAACGCTTTAAGCTGCTTCCGAAGCGCTTGTTAGTCGAACTAACTTAACCGTTAAACGCTTGCAGCAATGCGTTAGCATGACTTTGCAAACCGTTAGCGGTGCCTGTAAAAGCGTTAGCATACCGTTAGGTACCGTTAGCTTCCATTACCCGTCCGTTAGTTAGCCGTTAGTTTTGTCCGTTTAACGTTAAAACGTTAATGTACGTTTTCCCGTGTGAGGTCACAATTATTAAAATGGTTGAAATTGCCACAAAATGATTACTACATGTATAAGATGAATAATTTATACTTTGAGATGACGTTCTTGCTGCTGTCGCTGTCATCGCTGCTTAAGCAGCTAGCTCCCTATTGCACCCAGAGTACACCCTGCAAATTATGATTAAAAAAACTGCTTCCCTACCAATTCCAATGAAAATGCTTTCATATCCTTTTTCCTTGAGAGACTGGATTGACAGACCACCCAAGCCTAGACCTTTACCAAGCTCAATCTAAAATAAATAAAAGTGAATAATACTTCAAGCAGAATACTATATAACTGGCATTATAAGCAATTTAGTTTGAAGATTTAACAATAATTATTACAGACCATCAGCTGAAGACGGACTGATAGTCAATGCAGTGTGCAATTAATAAAGGTTGACTGATCAACCCACATAATAATAATAATAATAATAATAATTATTATTATTATTATTATAATTATTATTATTATTATTATCATTATCATTATTATTACTATTATTATGATTATGATCACAATTATTATTATTATTATTATTATTTTTATTTTTACAGTGAAATGGCAAAAGTGATTTAAGCAGATGAAAGCAGGAATTAGCTCCAGGATGTGGCTCATCGCTAACAGCGTCGCCCTAAAAGCACAGAGATGAGTCAGTGGTGGAAGCTCTTCATCAAATTAATGCAATGCAGTATTTAAACGCAAAATCCCTTCATCGCAGTGGATTGGGAATATTGTTCTACCACTTCCCAAGAGAGGGCACCTCTCTGACATGACCATGCAACTGCATGTATAGATTGAGGCATCACCCTAATGTCCATCCCTGCCAAGGTTTACAATTGAATATTGCTGAACAGAATAAGGCCCTTCGTTGATCCAACCCTCGGGCATCACCAAGCTGGCTTCCGCACAGGAAGAAGCTGTACACAACAAATATTTATACTTAGACACTTAATGGAAGGGGAGGATGATCAACAGTTACCACTGTTTGTTACCTTCAGCAACTTCAAGCATGGCTTTTGACTCTATTTTAACTGTAATGCAATGTTCAAAGTCCCGAGACATTGTGGAATTCCGGAGACAACAGTACAGGCAATAAAAACCTTATACATCAATTCCAAATGTGCAGTATACGTTTACAGCCATCTATCCAAAGAATTCTAGGTCACTACTGGAGTCCTTCAGGGAGACGTCTTGGCCCCATAAATTTCCATTCATTATTATTACCGACTTCACAATGAAGCAATCTGAAGGACCTCACGGCTTTATTACAGCGCCTAGAAGGTCTAGCAGATACCCAAGTGAAGTGATTAACGACCTCGATTTTGCTGACTATATCGCCCTTCTTGAGAATTCCCTTGAGGCCCAAAAGATCGGCCTAGTCATCAACACAAAGAAAAGA